>NW_028270143.1:57277736-57586426 GCF_037043375.1 Chiloscyllium plagiosum
ATCATTCCAATATGTGGCTCCTATTTAGGTACAGCAGAACGATTTAGTTGTGATTAACTGGCTTGCGATTGTATTTGTATTAATGAATACAATTAAGATATGGCAGCGCAGTTCTGCCTCGTGGCAACTCCAGCCTATGAGATGTGGGAAGCCATGGATCTACCATGTGCCTGAGATGAACAGATTGGCAGTAAGTAACATCCCCTGCATAAACTTGAGATTGAATAGCAGCTGCAGTCACTAGTGTGCATCCACAAGGCAAATTATGTGGATAGCTCACATAACAGCTTAGCCATTTGCAGGCAGATAAGGAATGGGTGACTACAGGGCAGCTGAAAGAGCCAGTCAGGTTTCCTGACTGGGAAGCCACACAGTAATCTGCTGCCAGGTTGGGTAAGGATCTCTATTTCTCCCATTGTGGGCAAGGATGGGATGACTGTGATGGCCTTCTCTCTAATCCTCCCGATCCTTCCTTGACTATGGCATCTACTCTGCAAAACCAAAGAGGAAACAACTTTTCCACTTATCATTGGATTCCCTGATCCCTGAAGCCTGGGCCTCCCGAGACAATCTCTAGGTCCACAAACTACAGGTGTTCAATTAACTGACAACTTCTTGCAGCATGTGCTTTCATGGTGTTGATTCATCTTGAAGCACAGCAGTCAGCTTTGACTAATTGGGAGATTAAACTGGTGAGCTTTCTCAATGGGGAGGGTGGCAATCAGTCAGCCCGGGGACACTCTCCCCCACACTTAGCATACAGGGCACTAAATCTCAGCCAAAGCCTTCATTGCATATCCTAGATGTGTGTTCAAACCTCATGATTTAAGAATGTAAAGATGGATGGGACATGAAAACCTATTGTGTCTTCAAAATCATGCCAGAGGACTGCCAGGACATATTGGTGAAACCAATCTTTATTGACCTCCTCAATGCTTGGTACAAATGTACACAGTGCCTCTTGCCCAGGCTTCTGAGTGATCTGTTGTGTGATCTTTTCCTAATAATGGGTTCCTTCTAAGTGTCTTTCAGTTTGAGAAGGAATTGAGATGACTATCTACTGATTAAAGTAATAAAACAGTTTGAAGGCACAGGATCTGTGTGGATAGAGTTGAGGAGGCACAAAGGAAGAAAGACCCTGATGGGAGATATATACAGGCCTCCCTGGAGTAGTTAAGAACATGGGGCAGAAAATAAATCAAGAGATATAAAATGTATGAAAAAATGCTCTATTACAATAATCTTGGGGGACTTCAACATGCAAGTGTACTGGGAAAGTCAGATTGGCAGAAGAAAAAGAATTTGTGGAATGCTTATCAGACATTTTGTTTTTGGAGCAGCTTGTGATAGATCCCACTAGGGAACAGGCAATTCTGGTTTTCGTGAGGTGTAATGGGGCTACCTTGATTAGGGAGCTGAAGGTGATGGAATCTTTAGAGGGTAGTGACCATAATATGATAAAAGTCACCCTAGTACTTCAGAGAGAAGTGAGAATGAGGTGTAACTCTATTATAATTGAGTAAAGGTAACTACAAAGACATGAGGGACAAGCTGGCCAGAGTTGATTGAATGGGGAGCTTGGCAGAGAAGGTGGTGGAACAGCAATGTCAGGTGTTTCTGGGGGTAGTTTGGGAGGCACAGCAGAAATTCACTCCAAGGAAGAAACAACATGCCAAGGGGAGGGCAAGGAAACCATGGCTGACAAGGCAAATCAGGGACAGCATAGAAACAAAAGAGAAAGCTTACTACATGGTGAAGATTAATTGGAACTCATTTAAAAAAGCAGAGGATAACTAAAAATGCAATAAGAGGGGAGAAGATGAAGTATGAGGTCAAGCTAGCTAATAATCTAAAAGAAAATTGCAAGAGTTTCTTTTAGATATATAAAAATGTAAGAGAAAGGCAAGAGTGGACATTGGACCGCTGGAAAATGAGGCTGAAGAACAGTAACAGGAATGAAGAAATGGTAAAAGAACTGAATACATACTTTGCATCAGTCTTCATATTGGAAGACATCAGTGCCATACCAGAATCTCAAAAGAGTCAGGGAGCGGAGGTGAGTGTAGTGGCATCACCAAGGAAAATGTGCTGGGAAAACTGCAAGGTCTGACGGTGAATAAATCACTCGAGCCAGATGTACAACAGCCCAGAGTTCTGATGGAGATAGTTGAGGAGAGTGTGGAGGTGTTGATGGTGATCATTCAGGAAATATTAGAGTCAAGGTGGATCCCAGAGGTCAAGGGCTAATGTAACACATCTGTTTAAGAAAGGAGGAAGGTAGAAGACAGGAAATTATAGGATGGTAAGTCTGACCTTAATCATTGGTAGAAGCCCATTATTATGGATGAGATTGCAGAGGGCTTGGAGGTGCAAGGTAAAATAGGCTGAGTCAGTATGTCTTTGTCAAGAATAGGTCATACCTGACAAATTTGATAGAATGTTTGAGGAGGTAACGAGCAAGTTAAGCCAGTGGACATAGAGTCATAGAGTCATAGAGATGTACAGCATGGAAACAGACCCTTCAGTCCAACCTGTCCACGCCGACCAGATATCCCAACCCAATCTAGTCCCACCTGGGGCTGTTTTCCCTGGAGCGTCGGAGGCTGAGGGGTGACCTTATAGAGGTTTGCAAAATTATGAGGGACATGGATAGGATAAATAGGCAAAGTCTTTTCCCTGGGGTCGGGGAGTTCCAGAACTAGAGGGCATAGGTTTAGGGTGAGAGGGGAAAGATATAAAAGAGACCTAAGAGGCAACTTTTTCATGCAGAGTGTGGTACGTGTATGGAATGAGCTGCCAGAGGATGTGTTGGAGGCTGGTACAATTGCAACATTTAAGAGGCATTTGGATGGGTATATGAATAGGAAGGGTTTGAAGGGATACAGGATGTGTTTGGATTTCCAGAAGGCCTTTGACAGGAGACTGCTCAATAAGATAAGAGCCTGTGATATCAGGGATGGAAATGTGTTGCTGGAAAAGCGCAGCAGGTGAGGCAGCATCTAGGGAACAGAGAATCGGCGTTTCGGGCATTAGCCCTTCTTCAGGAATGAGGAAAGTTGGTCCAGCAGACTAAGATAAAAGATAGAGAAGAGGGACTTGGGGGAGGGGCGTCGGAAATGTGATAGGTGGAAAGAGGTCAAGGTGAGGGTGATAGGTCAGACTGGGGTGGGGGCGGAGAGGTCGGGAAGAAGATTGCAGGTTAGGAAGGCGGTGCTGAATTTGATGGATTTGACTGAGACAGGCTGTGGGGAGGGGAAATGAGGAAACTGGTGAAATCCGAGTTCATCCCTTGTGGTTGGAGGGTTCCTAGCCGGAAGATGAGGCGTTCTTCCTCCAATCGTCGTTTTGCTGTGGTCTGACGATGGAGGAGTCCAAAGACCTGCATATCCTTGGTGGAGTGGGAGGGGGAATTGAAATGTTGAGCTACAGGGTGGTTGGGTTGGTTGGTCCGGGTGTCCCAGAGGTGTTCTCTGAAACGCTCCGCAAGTAGGCGGCCTGTCTCCCCAATATAGAGGAGGCCACATCGGGTGCAAAGGATGCAATAGATGATATGTGTGGAGGTACAGGTGAATCTGTGGCGGATATGGAAGTTTCCTTTGGGGCCTTGGAGGGAGGTGAGGGGGGAGGTGTGGGCGCAAGTCTTGCACCTCCTGCGGTTGCAGGGGAAGGTGCCGGGAGTGGAGGTTAGGTTGGTGGGGGGTGTGGATCTGACGAGGGAGTCACGGAGGGAGTGGTCTTTACGGAATGCTGATAGGGGAGGGGAGGGAAATATATCCTTGGTGGTGGGGTCCGTTTGGAGGTGGCGGAAATGGCGGCGGATGATGCGCTGTACATGGAGGTTAGTGGGGTAGTAGGTGAGGACCAGTGGGGTTCTGTCCTGGTGGCGGTTGGAGGGGCGGGGTTCAAGGGCGGAGGATCGGGAAGTGGAAGAGATGCGGTGGAGGGCATCGTCGACCACGTCGGGGGGGGGGAAATTGCGGTCCTTGAAGAAGGAGGCCATCTGGGATGTGCGTTTTTGGAACTGGTCCTCCTGGGAGCAGATGCGGCGGAGTCGAAGGAATTGGGAGAATGGGATGGCGTTTTGCTCCTCTATATTGGGGAGACAGGCCGCCTACTTGCGGAGCGTTTCAGAGAACACCTCTGGGACACCCGGACCAACCAACCCAACCACCCTGTAGCTCAACATTTCAATTCTCCCTCCCACTCCACAAGGATATGCAGGTCTTTGGACTCCTCCATCGTCAGACCACAGCAAAACGACGATTGGAGGAAGAATGCCTCATCTTCCGGCTAGGAACCCTCCAACCACAAGGGATGAACTCGGATTTCACCAGTTTCCTCATTTCCCCTCCCCCCAGCCTGTCTCAGTCAAATCCATCAAATTCAGCACCGCCTTCCTAACCTGCAATCTTCTTCCCGACCTCTCTGCCCCCACCCTAGTCTGACCTATCACCCTCACCTTGACCTCTTTCCACCTATCACATTTCCGACGCCCCTCCCCCAAGTCCCTCCTCCCTATCTTTTATCTTAGCCTGCTGGACCAACTTTCCTCATTCCTGAAGAAGGGCTAATGCCCGAAACGTCGATTCTCCTGTTCCCTAGATGCTGCCTGACCTGCTGCGCTTTTCCAGCAACACATTTCCATCTCTGATCTCCAGCATCTGCAGACCTCACTTTCTCCTGTGATATCAGGGCCAAGCTACTGCTATGGATAGAGGATTGGCTGACTGGCAGAAGGTAGAGAGGAGGGGTTAAACAGTCTTTTTCATGATGGCAGTCAGTGACTAGTGGAGTTCTACAGAGGTCAGTGTAGGGACCACAACAATTCATGTTATATATTAACAATCTGGACGAGGGAATTGATGACACAAAGATAGGTGGAGGAGCAGATAGCATTAAGGAAGCAGGGACTTGGAGAGGCTAGGAGAGTTTTTCTTATTCATTTGTGGGATGTGGGCATCAGTAGCCAGTCAGCATTTATTCCCGTCCCTAGTTGTGCACGAGAAGATAGTGGTGAGCTGCCTTCTTGAAATGCTGCAGTCAGCAAAGAAGTGGCAGATGAAATACTGTGTGGGAAAATGTGAGGTAATGTGCTTTGGTAGGAAGTATAGAGGCTTCGACTCATTTCAAAATGGGGAAAGGCTTCAGAAAGGCTCCACTTAGGAGTCCTCGTTCAGGATTCTCTTGAGGTTAATATGTGGTTTCAGTTGGAAGTTAAGAAGACAAATGCAATGTTGGCACTCATTTCAAAAGGACCTGAACAGAAGAGCAAAAATGTACTGCTGAGGCTGTAGAAGGCTCTAGTCAGACTGTATTTGTAATATGGTGAGCAGGTTTGTGTTCTGTATCTAAGGATGTGCCAGCATTTGTGGTTCAGAGGAAATTTACAAGAATGATCTCAGGGCTTATCATATGAGGCGGTTGAGGACTCTGGATCTGTACTTGATTGAGTTTCAAAGAATGAGGAGGGGAAACTGATTGATTGAAACTTATTGAATATTGAGAGGCCCGGATAGAGTAGACGTGGAGAAGATGTTCCCACCAGTAGGAGAGACGGGAACCCAAGGGCACAGCTTCAGTGTGGAGGCCTCCATAACCAATTAATTGAGTGTATTTAGGACTCATATAGAATCTTGATTGGTAAGGGGATCAAGCGTTATGGAGAGAAGACAGGAGAATGAATTTGAGAAGCATATCAGCCATGATTGAATAGCAAAGCAGACTTAATCAGGTGAATGGCCTAATTTTGTGTTCCTATATCTTGTGGTCGTATAATCTTTGAAAATATATGATGTATCCATCAAGTCCAGAGAGTTTATGCTTTTTGAATTTAACTTTCTTCAATGTATCCTTTTTTAATTTTATATGCATTTATTCCAGTGCTCACCTCATCATTCAGTGCCATGTCTCCCTGTTCTATTTCCTGTGTAAAGATCAAAACAAAATAATTATTTAACCTTTCTGTTATATCTGTGGAATTATCCTATTTACTCATTAAACTTTCTGTTCTCAGCATACCCTTAATTTTGTGTATTTATGCATGTGTAAAATGTTATTATTTTGCTGAATGTCCCTTGTTATTTTTATTTTATATTCCCTTTTTGTCTCCGGACTTGTTTTTGGTTTTGACTTTAATGTTAATCTCTTCATGTCTTTCTTATCATGCGCTCCTATCTGTCATTTGGCCTCTTTCCTAAGCCCGAATTACTGATTTCTGACTTTTTTTTCACTCGTGGAGTAACACTAGTGGGTGGTTTGGTCTTTCTTTTTATAGATTTTTTGTTCTGCATTCTATTGCCTCCCATTTTAAGTGTTTCTTAATTTTGTTCCACATTGACAAAGAAAATGTTGTTACCCAATTTCTTTTCCCAAGTTTTACTCTCAGTCCCTTAAAGTAAGTCTTTCTTTCATCTGTTTTGCTGGGCTTTGTCATATTCATCTACTTCTCTACTATTGTTTTAATTATGCTCACTGTTGTCTCAATATTTCCCTATTTCACTTCTGTTATCTGTTCCAGTTCATTTCAAGATTCAATAATTAATTTTCACTGTTGGGCTTTTTTCTCTATTGGTTTAGAAATTAGTCCTGTACACATTATAGGAGCTTCATTCCTTAAACACTTTTGCCGCTTAGCTTCGTTTAACACCTCTTTTCGAATATTAGGTGGCCTATAGTCTGTAACTATAGTATGATTGGTTATGCAGTATTTTCTATCTCTATTCTTTTTATCTTATTTTTGCCTTGTTCATAGATGAGTTCCTTTATCTATCGCTATTGTTATCCCTAAGAAGTACAGCTAAATAAGAAAATAAGAACGAGCAGCAGAGTAGGTAATTCAGTCCCTCAAGCCTGCACTGCGACAGATGTCACGTTGGTCTCTCACCTGCTCACTCCCCATAACTCTAGAACTCATTACTAATTAAAAATCTTTCTATCTCCTTCCTAAATTTCCTCAATTTCTTGGCAGCCCACTGCATTCTTGGATAGTGAATTTCACAAATAATGACCCTTTGAGAGAAGTAATTTCTCCTCCTCTCTGTTTTAAATCTGTTACGTCCCTTATCCTAAAGCTATGACTTCTCATTCAAATTGTCCCACAAGAGGAAACCTCCCCTTTACATTGATACCACCTCTCCTTTTTACCTTTCTGTTTGTCTCAGTACATTACAGCATGTAATGTTTAGTTTTGTAGCGATATCTCAGTTCTTGGGAATTTATTAAAAGGGCAGTTTATGCAGGGTTACACCATCCTCTACGTTCCTGGTATTCTGGTTAGCACCATTGCAAAACAAATTTTGGATGTAATTTCCGCTTTATGTGGAAATCCTTTACTTCCCCACTAAGAAAGAGGATATGCATAAAACAGTGCCAGTTGTTTAGGCCTATGTACAGGACTGTATCCACTGGAAGGTCAGTTCACTGAATGAGGTCATCTGTAAAATGTCCTTTGAGTGACTAAATCAAACAAGGATATGTCTTTGTGGCTCTTTTTTTTCTGATACTGCTCCCTTGACATATAAGGTTACACTTCAATTCAGGTCATCCAGTTGGGTTTCAATACTTCATCAATCCCAGCAATGGCTGTGCAAGACCAGTTACCTGCGGTCATTTCCTGCTCTCCCATAGGGGTGGATGTGTCCAGGTGCTTACCAGCAGTGGATGTAATACGTGCATTTGATTAGGTAGGAAGAAGGCCAGTAACACTCCCGAGAGGTCTTTGAGAGTTGTTGTCAACAGTGTCTGGTGGGGCCACTGTCTTAATGACATGTTCTGACATGTCTTTGTATGTTTACAGCATGCAAAGAGACAATTTGGCCCATTGAAATCCCATTTTCTAATCCCATTTCCCAATGCTTGGCCCATAGCCTTGTATGTTATGGGAATGTTTTGATTGTTCATCTGAATAGTTCTTAAATGTGTTGAGGATCCCTGTCTCCACCCGACATTTAGGCAGTGAGTTCCAGATACTCACAACCCATTGGATGAAAACATTTTTTATCAGGGAATACAATGACCTTGTGGTATTATTGCGACAGGATTAATCCATGAACCCGGGTAATATTCTGGGTACCTGGGTTAGAATCCTGCCATGGCATATGGTGGAATTCAAATTCAATAAAAATCTGGAATTAAGAGTCTAATGATGATTATGAAATCATTGTTGATTGTTCGGAATGAATTGGTTCACAAATGTCCTTCAGGGAAGGAAATTGCCATCCTTATCTGGTCTAGCCACATGTGACTCCATTCCCACAGCAATGTGTATGACTCTCAGCTGCCCTCTGGGCACTTAGGGAAAGATAATAAATGCAGGCTGAGCCAGAGACACCTACATCCCACAACCAATTTCTTTTAAAATCCTAATAACATTTCTAAACAGCCTGCTCCATACCTTAAACCTGTGTTCCCTGGTAATTGAGGGGAAACATTTCTCCCTATCCATCCTGTCTATGGCCCTAAGAGTTTTGTACACCTCAGTTGGATCCATGTTACCCCTTTTTCTCTAACGAAAACAACTCCTGTGTATCTATCGCTCTTCAAACCTGAATCTCTCCAGTCCAGGCAATGTCCTGATGAATTCCTGCACCCTCTCCAATGCAATCACATCCTTCCTACATTGTGGCAACTAGAACTACACACTGTACTTCAGTTGTAGCTGAACTAATGTTGTATACAATTCCATCATAAACACCCTGCTCTTGTATTCGATACCTAGTGAGAGTGACAGCTCTTGACATCAAGGCAGCATTTGACCAAATGTGAAATCAAAGAGCCATAGCAAAACTGTGGTCATTGGGGATCAGGAGAAATCTCTCACAAGTTGTAATTATTTCTTGCACAAAAAGAGGTGTGTGTGTATTTGAGGTCAATCATCTCAGACCCAGGACATAGCGACGGGAGTTGCTCAGGATGGTGTTCTATGCTGAACCATCTTCAGCTGCTTGATCAAGACCTTGCCTCAAAAGTGTAGGATCTTTCACTGAGTCTCCAGTTACAACTACTCAGATACAGAAGCAGTCTATGCCTGGATGAAGCAAAGCACAGGCAAAACTTAGATGAAAAGTGGCATGATTATTTTTGTCAAAAACTGCAAAACAGTGGTCATCTCCACAAAAAAAGAGTCTAACTATCTTCACCAGCATTTATCATCATGACCATCATTAAATTCCCCATCAGCAATATCTTTGGTGGATCATAAATTACATGTCTACAAAGGGTTGTTATTTTTGTGGCAAGTAACTGGCTTCCTGACTCCCCAAAGCCTATACATCATCTACAAGGCACAAGTCATGAGTATGTTATGATTGCTGCAGAAACTGAACCTTTAAAAACAATTTTGGATTCCCAGTCATTAATTTAAAGGACTCACACAACAAGATTGCTTTTTTTTAGATTTTTACAATAACAAAGAAACTAAAATCACCACTGATTAAACATTAAAATAAAACAAACAGGATTTCCATTCTAAACTTCCTTCTTGCTCACTATCATTACTTTTGGTGTCATTCCTAGTATTTGACAATGTATTTACCAAAAACCCCTTCCACAGCCATATCTCATCAGTTCTGAAGAAGGGTCACTGGATCTGAAATATTAACTGAGCTTTGTTTCCTCAGATGCTATCAGATCTGCTGAGTTTCTCCAGCAACTTCTGTTTTTGTTACTGATTAAACACTATTTACTTAGATTAGATTAAATTACTTATAGTGTGGAAACAGGTCCTTCGGCCCAACAAATCCACACCGACCCACCGAAGCGCACACACCCAGACCCATTCCCCTACATTTACCCCTGTACCTAACACTACAGGCAATTTGGCGTGGCCAATTCACCTAACCTGCATATTTTGGACTGTGGGAGGAAACCGGAGCACCCAGAGGAAACCCACGCAGACACAGGGAGAATGTGCAAACTCTGCACAGTCAGTCGCCTGAGACTGGAATTGAACCTGGGTCTCTGGCGCTGTGAGGCAGCAGTGCTAACCACTGTGCCATGCAACTAATGTTAGAAACTGCAGGAAGAGAATTTATTATCAATTTCTAATCACGACTAATAACCATACTATGTTTTTATATATTTGCAAATAAATGAGAATATAATTGAGATGTGCACACGATCATTGTCTTGTTCTGAACTCATTTTAATCACTTTGCAAGCTGGAACAGAACACCTCTTATTTTCTATTCCTTGAATTGACCAAGCTTTTTTTTATTAGATATTTTTCTATCTGCTTCTCCCATGAGTAGGCCCTTCAGTTCGCAAGTCAATAATGCTCTGTACTTGAATTCCACTGAGAAGTCTTGTTCTATTCCTCTAGACATTCATTCCACCCCACCTTCCACCCCACAAATCTCCAGATACAATGCATCACCCTGCTCCATCTCTGCCACCTATAGTTAGATCCCACCACCAGAGATATATTTCCCTCACCACCCCTATCAGCTTTCCATAGAGACCATTCCTTCTGTGACTCCTTTGTTAGGTCCACGCCCTTCCACCAACCCACCATCCACTCCCAACACCTTCCCTTGTCATCACAAGAAGTGTAAAACCTGTACCCACACCTCCCTACTCACCTCCATCCAAGGCCCCAAAGGATCCTTCCACATCCAACAGAGATTTTCCTGAACATCCAAACACGTCAACTACTGTGTCTGTTGCTCCCGATGTAGTCTCCTGTACATTGGGGAGACAGGACGCCAACTCTCGGGAAACATCTCTGGGACACACGTACCCAACAATCCCACCACTCTGTGGTTTACCACTTCACAACCTCTCCCACTTCACTAAGAACATTCAAGTCCTGAGCCTCCTCCACCACCAAATCCAAGCCACCTGACAGCTGGAGGACGAACACCTCATCTTCTGTCTTGGGACCCTCCAACCACACAGCATCTATGTCGATTTCACCAGTTTCCTCATCTCCCCTTCCCCTATCATAGCCCAGATCCACACCTCAAAATCAGCACCGCCCTCTTGAACTGTCCTACCTGCCCATCATCCTTCCCAACTATCTGCTCCACCCTCCTCTCTGACCTATCACCATCAACCCCCAACCTTCATCTACCATCGCCCTCACGTCTACCTTCTCCACCCCACCCCCCCTCCCATTTATCTCTCAGCCCCTTGCCACCCTCGCCCCACATTCCTGATGAAGGGCTTATGCCCGAAACGTCAAGTCTCCTGCTCCTCGAATGCAAACTGACCTGCTGTGTTTTTCCAGCACCACACTCATTGGCTCTGATCTCCAGCATCTGCAATCCTCACTTTCTACAAATCTTATCAGTCTGCGTTGAAAATTTCAATTGATCCAGTATACACAGTATTCTGGGTGCTGTGATTTCTAGGTATCCACTATGCTTTTTTGTGAAAATATAATAAAACCAATGTCTTCTTTCAAAAAAAATCAAGCTTGTCGCAATGATGTTTCCCCAGAAACAGTAATGCAGAGAAAAACCATTCAATATACTTTAAAGTTATTCCCACCTCTGCCACTTCCAAACCTTATTCCGGGAGCTTGGAAAATGTAGCCCATGTAATCATCTAGTACTACTTATCCAAGTGCCTGCATATGTGTCTCTGATAATAAATACCATAAATTTCCCCTCAACTGTTGTCAATTTTTTTGTAGCAATGTATTTAATACTTCGCTTTTCTTCTTTACAATATGGGGTTCCTAACTGGGCAACGATGACCAGGGTCTGTTAAAATTTTCATATGACTACAAAACTTTTAAAACTTATAGCAGCAGAAATAAATCACACTGTTTTGTCAGAATTTTTAATTGCAGAATTGATTGTGATGCTATCAATAATTTGTTCTCCTATGAACTAAGATTGCTTTGTTCTTGTACTTCATACAGATTTTGTTTATTTTCTAAGGTGTAAATGATATTCTATTTCTCCCACCAAAGTGCATCACTCAAATTTATCTTTGCTGAAGTTCATCTGTCCAATCAACTGCCTACACTGCATGTTTCCTAATGAGCCTCTGTCACAATGTTCCTCCGTTTACTTTTCCCAGCACGCCAATGATTTTTTTTCTCACAAAAAGGTGAGTGAGTCTATTCAAACTCTCTTCCTGAGGAGGTGGTGGATGCGGAGTCTTTGAATATTTTTAAGGCAGAGGTGGATAGATTCTACATAAGGGAAATTATCAGGGGTAGACTGCATTGTGAATTTGAAATTATAATCAGATCAGTCATGATATTATTGAATGGCAAACTAGGCTTGAGGGACTGAATGGCCTATTCCATTTGTGTGGGCATATGAATGTAAAAGAAAAAAAGCTCAGTAGGCAGTACATTTTCTAATGAACTAAATTGTCTATTAAGTATGTTTCAATAATTTATTAGATTCGGCAATTGTTGCAATTCTTGAACTAATTTTGCTTTGGCCAAACTTGTAATGCAACTTTTCTGCAGAAACCCAGTACTTTCTAAATTCTATTATTCTGTATTATGCAATGTCTTGTTAGGAATTAATGTTTTATTAGATGGTCCCCAAAAAGACCTTTGCTGAATTGCAACATTATTAGACAATTGATGTGATACTTACCTGAAAGCAATTTAACAGTATTTATAGTTTGCCTCACCTCTTTAGGGAGTTCTTAATGTCCTTCCAGGAAGATTTATTGGTCTCTTTGCACCGTGAGGGTGTTGGTGGAGGGTTGTTTTTCAGATTGGAGGCCTGTGACCAGTGGGGTGCCACAAGGACCAGTGCTGGGTTCACTGCTTTTCGTTATTTATGTAAATAATTTGGATGTGAATAAAGAAGAGTATGTTTAGTAAGTTAGCAGATGATAGCAAAATTAGTGGCGTAGTGGACAGTGAAAAAGGTTATCTCAGAGTACACTGGGACCTTAATCACAGGACATTTTTGGTCCATCTTTCTTTTAAAGTATTGGCTGAAAGACTGACACATCAAACATGGTGGTGGGGAGGAGTTGTTCCCTCAGGAATTTTTAATAACCACTCCTGCTGATGATGTGTTTTTTTAAATTTCATTTTTGAATACTTTGCTTCAAAATAGTACACTCAAGGATTTTCCATTACGCCTTTCAAGACTTACTTAACTGGGGCAGGTTCGTATATACTTGATTTCTTAATTAGTATGAGTAATTACTGTTTCTGGGAGGTGTGATAAACCACAGTATTAATGTTATCCCCACTTTCTGTAATCTCAGCCTGCAGTTCTGTTTTTAATGACAGTAATAGTGAAGCATTCAATGAGAATCCAATAATTCTAGGATCATCTAATTATAATTGTGACAAAATGGACCATTTTGACAGAAAGATTTTCTTTATCATATCTCTTGGTATTCTAATATACGATTATATTCATACTAATAAATGACAGTGGTAGGTTTGGGGCAGAATTTTCTCCTCCCTGATGTGGGGTAAGCAGTGAGGAGAAACTTGGCAAAATGTAAAGGCAATTTATTAATCAGAATCTTAACATTGAGAAAAATGTTTGCAGTTTCTCCCTTATGTTTTACAGAGTGACTTCAGAATCTCTCCATTGACCAGCAATGACCTTAATTCCATGTATATGCATCTTATTAAACCACTAATTCACTTTATTAATACACAGCTTCCAATTCTTCTCACCATGTCTGAGAAGCTAAACAACAAATATGCCCAACCTGTAAATAAGAGTGGGCAGTTGCAGCTCTCCCATTGCTGGTCCCATCCATCGCCCAGTAGTGTCCATGGGTGCTTTAAGGACAGCATTGTCCTTGACATTACATTACTCAGGTCAGAATAGCTAGACCACCGGCCTCAATACACCACCATGCCTGCTCACATGCAGCATTGGCTGGTTTAGTCTGGTTTGGTGCTCCCTGGTGGAGTCCACAGGAAAAATGACAGAACTCCTCTCCAGATTCCTGTAGCCAAAGCAGAGCGGGAGCTTATCTTTCTGTTGAACTGTACTGGACAAGCACCACTCTGTGACAGGCAGTTCCTGGTTTGCGCAATCTGAAATGTGTGCAGTTGGCACAGGAGATGTGAACACTGCGAGTCCCCACTGGTTGACATTTCTGTCTCTACTGCTACACAATTCCACAAGAAAGTGCTCAAGAGCCCAGTTATATAACTATTGAGGTTATGGGAGCCATGACAGACAACACCGTGAATCTCACTCAACAATAAAGTTTAAACTGCAAATAGGAAAGTTCCACTCTAGAATAGTTCCTGTTTTTGCACAACATTTGATTTGATTTGATTTAAGCTTTAGAGTCACATATACTTAAGTAGAGGAGTACACCAAAAAGTGTACAATGTCGCCACACATGGCAACATCTGAGGTCAACATAACTAACTTATTATATTGTTTGGGTTACTGTGTAAAGGTATATTTGCTGTATAAATCCAAGCAGGAAACAGTCTAGTTTGATGCATACATTGTCATGCCTTTTTGTTGATATTCTTGAGAAGGTTGCCAGTGCTACAGTGACTTGTATTCAGAACAGAAACTATTTTCAGTGTGTTTTATGTGTTAGCAGTTTGTCTTTGGTTTGTAATGGAAAATGCAAAAGAAAAGTCACAAGTTTGTCAATATATAAATCCTGCAAAAGCTCTACTTTGATGTTTTAATCAGGAATCCTGTTATTACTCTCTGGAAAGCATTTATTTCATCTCATGTTCTGCAAGAAAATTCTCAAAGGACATTGTCTAGTGGCTGTCTTGTCTGTCAGATCCTTAATGAGTACCTTGAATGATGTAAACTGCCTTCTGAAATGATATGAAATATGATGGAAACACTTTTTTTACTAACAGTAAACGTACAGGTAGTCCTCCTATAACACCATAGTTACGTTCAAGAACGATGCCATGTTATCGAAAATCGTGCAGAGAAATAATGGGGACTATGGGAAAATCAGGATTGGGGGTGAACCACTAAAAATACCAGTAAAAATCAAAACAAAAATAGTACTAAATCTAACACAAACGTTAGCACAGTCTAACTGAATTTTGACCTGTTTTAAACTGATCTGTTGCATGATACTGTATAGTGCAATTCATCAGAATTTTCAACTGTTTACTCTCGATTAACATCTGTACCTGCGGGCTGCACGACATTCTAGCCAGTCTTCTAATCCCATCCAGTGGTAACACTGCACAAGTCAGATCCCAGAGTGAAACCTGCCTTGATAGATCAAGGGCTGAATCGTAATTTCTTTCGCTCGGTGTCAGTTTCATCATGTTGTTCGGAAGGTTTCATATCATGACGCTTGGGGACATCATTCACTTAATTTTACAAACCCGCCTGATTTATTACCTACCCTGCCCTTTGGTGCCCCTCTCAGACATTCTAGCACCATCATAGAGTCATAGTCATAGAGATATACAGCATGGAAACAGACCCTTCGGTCCAACCTGTCCATGCCGACCAGACATCCCAACCCAATCTAGTCCCACCTGCCAGCACCCGACCCATTTCCCTCCAAACCCTTCCTATTCATATACTCATCCAAATGCCTCTTAAATGTTGCAATTGTACCAGCATCCACCACATCCTCTGGCAGCTCATTCCATATACGTACCACCCTCTGCGTGAAAATGTTGCCCCTTAGGTCTCTTTTATATCTTTCCCCTCTCACCCTAAACCTATGCCCTCTAGTTCTGGATTCCCTGACCCCAGGGAAAAGACTTTGTCTATTTATCCTATCTATGCCCCTCATAATTTTGTAAACCTCTATAAGGTCACCCCTCAGCCTCCGACGCTCCAGGGAAAACAGCCCCAGCCTGTTCAGCCTCTCCCTGTAGCTCAGATCCTCCAACCCTGGCAACATCCTTGTAAATCATACTGTGTAATATTTTCAAAATGACTCACCACTACTGATATCCCATAATTGACCAACATCCATGGTGCAACACCATCTTTAAAAACACATTGCGCACCCAGCCAAGAGCTGTGAGCCGGTAGCTGCCCTGTATCGTTCCTGAAATTGGCCCTGGATGTGGAAGACAGTGGAAAATTGATGCCTCTCTTTGTGGACATGGAGATGCTGCTGATGGGGATGGGGTGATGCAGAGGCAGGACATCCTTTTCTCCCAGGCCAACAGAGGACGCCATTCTACTGGAACCACGCCAACCTGGACAGGGTTACCATCCAGGTGAGTGCAGTCTCAACCATCTGAAGGAATACACAGAATATAGGAAGAAGATCAATGACCTTCTCTACTCTGCCAGTGAAACTGCCACCACCTTCTCATTGATACCTCACGCTCACTCTATCTCTGTTACTATACTCACCAGTTCCTACATCATCTTCCCCACTCACTTTCATTCTTGCTAACATCTGACCCTGACTAACCCCGAATCTCTTCTGCACAGCCTCCTCACCCCCTCAGGACATCCCCATACATGCACCAAAAGTAACAGTGTTCCACCCAGCTTTCACTCCCTCACCCACTATGTGCAGATTTTCCTGCCTCTGACTACCCTGAGCAGCTGACTGACCATGTCCAAGCCCCTGTACTAGTACTTTTTAGCAGTTTACCATAGTGATTAGTCACTGAAACAGATTCACATGATTCTGCAGATATTTTTAGCATATAAACATATTTTTTAAACAAAAAGAGAGAAAAGCTCTTAATATAAACAACAAGGCCAAGTTTCAAACTGCTCCTCAACACTGTCCTCTTACTGTTAGTCAATTCCAGTGAAATTTCACTTTTATCTCAACTTTAAGATTGCTCCCAGCTTTTTCCTCTCAGGCTGTAGAGACATTTTCACGATGCTTTTCCAAGTCCACTAGCACAAACATTTCACAATATCTTTCACGAAGCGCTTCACGAGAAAGTGCATGAGGTCACTGATCACGTGATGCTGACATGTAGTCCAGTCCTCCATGCACCACAACGCCTAGTGCCGGAGATGAGATTCGCGTAACAGTGAATGGGAGTTTGCTTTATAAGATAAAGTCAGCAATTCACAAATCGCATTACAGACAAATTGCATTTAATAAACACATGTTATAGAAGAACTACCTGTGTTCAGTATTCACCCAGAGAATACTTTGCTATATGTATTCACAGGGTTGTCGCTGAACTTTGTATGAATTTTGACAACGAAGGTGAATGTAGTGTCTTTCCCAAATCATGGATGCAAAACTGGGGCCAATTTAACTCCTGGGTCTGACCTAACAACTTCAGAACCACTTGTGCCTAAGCACAGTGTAAATGATGTGAGGCCCTTAGATAACAGTCAAACAAAATCACTGGTTCTAAATCCTGGAATTTCCTCCCTAACAGCTTTGTGGGTCTACCTACTGCCAGTGGACTACAGCAGTTTAAGAAAGCAGCTCGTCACCACCTTCTCAAGGGTAACCAGGAACAGGCAATAAATGCTAGTCAGCCAGTAACATCCATATCGCATGAACTGAATTAAAATAAAACAGAAGCAGCAAAACATGCCACTGTCAACGCTATAATTTGGTTACAAGTGAATCTGGAATATTATGTGTGATTGTGGATGGGGAGGTCATGGAGGGAGACAAGGGACAGGGTAGATCAGGGATTTCCTTCCTACCTCCGAGAAATAAACCTCCTTCTCTGAGTCCTCACGGACACAGTTCAGATACATAAATCATATCAGATTTTCGTTCCACTTCTTGGGTCTGCTGTTCTCAGAAGAAGAACTCATTTATGGCTTGGTACATATTTATGCTGCATAAGTACAGTGTTTTATATTACTTTTAGATCGTGGTAATTCATAATTAACATTTTTACCTCTTGCAATAAAATTTGAGGTCAGTATTCAAACCATCATTTGGTCTGTGCAATCAACCACTCAGCTGAAAATTACACACCTCCCTTTGCTATTGACAAAAAATCACAACATTCAGCATTTCAAAATTAAATATTTTACTCACAGCCAGAAGCTTTTTCAGTCAGTTAGGTTTCTAATGGTCTGAAGGATGATGTGGAGTAAAGACTTGTAACCACTTTTATGTTGCTGTGAACTGGCTTCCATTGGGGAGTAATGTAAAAGTTTCAGTTCAAGTCTCAATGGCTCTGTTAAACATGGACTAACTTTACACTCACTTCAGACCTGAAGTAGTTGCTAGGCTGATTAAGCCAAACAATATTAACAAAGCTTTTAACATTAAAATGTGCGTCAATCTCATGAATGACAAAAAAAAAGCCCATTTCATCTTAATTTGGAGGCCCACATCTGACCTGAATTTGGGCATTAGGCCTATATTGTACATCAGAAACTCAATTGGACTCACCACATAAACTTAGTGGCTATAAAAGGAGGTCAGAAGCTAGGAATATGCAGTGAGTCACCTCTTGTATACACTGATAGAACCTTTAGTCATTTCTGGGGAGTGACTTGAAAGAAATTCTGGGATTCGCATTTTATTCAATCAAAATTGGCATCTTCATTCTAACTGATGAAAGATTTAATAGGAGGGAGTCAGCCATTTTATGTTTGTTTAATACATTTACATCAGTTGTATAACCTTTTGATCCTTTACTTATAAATTCTGTGTCTGATGCCTCCTATGTCTCATTACACCTGATGAAGGAGCAACGCTCCAAAAGCTAGTGTTTTCAATAAACCTGTTGGACTATAACTCGGTGTAGTGTGATTTTTGACCTTGTCCAACCCAGAACAACACTGATGCCTCCACATCATGACTACCATCGACATCACCAAGTGTCGGCTCAAAATGGAGAGGATCTTGAAGAAGATCACGCATAGCGACACAGACATCAAGTTTCTATAGAAATGCAAGACAGCAGAGAAGATCCCAAAAGGACTTCAGACCACAAACCTACTCAGTTAGACCTACAATGCAGAATGCATTGAGAGTCTCTGCCATCGCAGCTCTTATAAACTCTTCAATCATCTCGTACACCGGCTCTTCAGGAGGTGCTGCAATCTTGAAATCAAGATAGAATCCATATTCTCAGGTTGCGCTCAGGATATAGTGGACCAGCTACAAGACACTGCCAAGCAGACCAGGCAATGGAGCTAGACCACCCCCATACAGACCAAGAACACGAAACTGGAGAAACTTGGCAACACCACCAGCAGAAACCAAGCAGTTGAAAATAGTATCATCACAGGAAATCCATCATCAACGTATCCGACCACACCTTTCAACTGGACAAAATCAAAGTTCTCAGCTGAGGGCTCAAATTCTGCCCAACATCCAAAATGGACCCCACTGGTCTCACAGCAGATATAGAGGAATGAGGATCTGGGAATTCTCCCAAGATGTCAGCAGCAAGCCCAATGACTCAACCAATGAACTGGAACAGTCGACAGAGGGATCCATGGTGCAGCTACCAAAGAAGGAGTCAACTTGGAAGGCCACTGCCTCAGGCTTGACATGGATGCCCAAACCATCAGGAGATACATAAACACCAGATTCATCAGCCACGCTGACAAGCTAGCGCTGAATGTCACCCAAGCACAATTCAACTAGATAAAAACAATGACTGCAGATGCTGGAAACCAGATTCTGGATTAGAGTGGTGCTGGAAAAGCACAGCAGTTCAGACAGCATCCAAGGAGCAGGAAAATCGACGTTTCGGGCAAAAGCCCTTCATCCGGAATACAGGCAAAGTGCCTTAAGGGTGGAGAGATAAATGAGAGGAGGGTGGGGGTGGGGAGAAAATAGCATAGAGTACAATAGGTGAATGGGAGTGGGGATGAAGATGATAGGTCGAGGAGGAGGGTGGGGGAAGGTAGCAAAGAGTACAGTGGTGGATGGGGGTGGGGATGAAGGTGATAAGTCAGAGAGGAGGGTGGAGTGGATAGGTGGAAAGGAAGATAGGCAGATAGGACAAGTCATGGGGACAAGTGCTGAGCTGGAAGTTTGGAGCTGGGGTGAGGTGGGGGGAGGGGAAATGAGGAAAGTGGTGAAGTACCATGGGGTTGAAGTGTTCCGAGGCGGAAGATGAGGCGTTCTTCCTTCAGGCATCGGGTGGTGAGGAAGCGGTGGTGAAGGAGGCCCAGGACCTCAAGCACAATTCAACACAATCCATGCTCTCAAGACCAATCACAACATTGTCATCAAACCAGCAGTAAAAGGATCAGCCATTGTCATACACAATATAACGGACTACTGTAAAATCAACTGAACAATCAGGAACACTGCAGACAACTACCTGCTGATCCAACCAAAGAACACAACTACCAACTCAATAGACTGGTCAAGATTTTTCATCCAGTCCTTCAGAGTACCCTACGCACTCTCATCACAGGTACATTTCACGTGGGAGACTTCTACTGCCTTCTGAAGATACACAACACCTGGCTGTTCCATTCTATCAGGCAATGGGACCCTGCATGAGAACATCTCTGACTATATTGAGGATACCTTGAAACCCATTGTACAGGGGACCCCTCGCGTCTCTCGCAACACCACAGGTTTCTTACAGAAACTCAATACCCATGGACCAGTCGAACCAGGAACATTCCTTGTCACAATGGACATCTCGCCAGTCGACAGCAGCATCCCCCTGACAGTGGCATCGCCGCAACAGCCTCAGTACTCAACATCAAAAACTGATAATCTCCAGGCACCATCCTACAACTCATCTGCTTCATCCTCAGCCATATCGTCTTCACCTTTGACAACAAGTTCTTCATCCAGACACACAGAACAGCCACGGAGACCAGGTTTGCACCACAAATTGCCAACATTTTTGTGCACAAGCTCAAGCAAACTTCTTTGCTGTGCAGGACCTCCAACCAACATTATACACCAGATACATTGATGGCATTTTTTTCCTTTGGACTCATGGCGAGGAATCACTGGAACAACTACATAGTGATATCAATAAGTTTTGTCCCATCATCAGACTTGCCATGGAGTACTCTTCAGAATCAGTCTCATTCTTGGAGACACGCATCTCCAACAATGATGTACACTTCAGCACCTTACTCTACCACGGATAACATTGTGATGCTGCACTTCTCTAGCTTCCACTCTAAACATATTACAAAACGCTATCCCCTACAGACAAGCTGTATGCATACACAGCGTCTGTTCAGATGAGGAGGAACACAACGGACACCCAAAGGTGTTGAAAAATGCCCTCGTAAGAATGGGATATGAAGCTTACCTAATCAATCACCTATCCTGACATGGCACAGCGAAAAACCAAAATGACTTCCTTAAAAGACAGACATAGGATATGAACAATAGGGTGTCCTTCAGTTGTCCAGTACTTCTCCGGAGCAGAGAAACTACACCATGTTCTTCACACCCTGCAACATATTATCGATAACCATGAACTTCTCACCAAGATCTTCCCTATGCCTCCATTTCTCACTGTCAAACAACCACTAAACCTTAAACAGACCATTGTTCACAGCAAACTACCTAGCTTTCAGGACAACATCCACCACAACACCATACAACCCTGCCATGGGAACCTCTGCAAGACATGTTAGACCATCGACATAGATACCACCATCACACATGGGAACACCACCCACCACCTACTCGGCAGATACTCATGTGACTTGACCAACATTGTCTACCTCATATGCTGCAGGCAAGGATGCCCCGAGGCATTGTATATTGGCAAAACCATACAAATGCAATGATGAATGGACACTGCGCAACAATTGTCAGACAGGGGTGCTTCTTCCCAGTGAGGACATTTCAGCAGTCAAGAATATTAAGCCTCAGATCTTCGGTAAATATCCTCCAAGGCTTCAGGATACACAAAATCGCCAATGACAGGCTGATAGCCAAGTTCAGTACCTATGAGGATGGCCTCAACCATGATCTTGGGTTCATGTCACACTACAGGTGATGCCACCACACTATACATTCACACACGCACACACACACAGTCTCACACAAATACACTAACACTCACACAGACCCTGTCTCACACACAGACTCTCTTTCGTACATACACATCCACACTCACACACACTTTATCTGAAAAACATGCACACACATACTCGCTCACACAGGCACACACACACTCACACAAACACTTGCACACATACTCTCTGTCACACACATAGTCACACTCACATGCATGCACATAACCACACACTTTTATTCCCTCACTCTCAGAAACACTCTCTGTCAAGTACACACACACTTTCACACAAACAGACAAACTCTCTCTCTCATGCACACACACACACACACACATGCACATGCATACGCATACATATAAGCCTATGGAGTGAATTTGCATTTGCAGATTTGTATTTGCAGATACATTCTATTTTTTTCAAAAAGCATACTGTCAGTCAGCGTGGCATTTTATAAATTCCTGCTTTGGATATAAAACCAGTCTGACTCCAGTTAAAACACAGACAGATTCTAAACAGGGCCTCACACCTAAAATGTATTGTCTAACCTGAGATGTCACCTCTTGCATACACTGATAAAGCCTTTAGCTATCTCAGGACAGTGACTTGAAAGAAGTTCTGGGAATTGCATTTTAGTCAATTGAAACCTGCATCTACTTTCTCACTAATTAAACACTTAACGGGAGGGAGTCAGCCATTTTAGGTTTGTTCAATGCATTCACATCAGTTGTATAACCCTTTTTTACTTATAAATTCTATGTCCGATGCCACCTATCTCACTACACCTGTGAGATGAAGTTAAAAATCACATAACACCAGGTTATAATTGAACTGGTTTACTGATAAAGGAGCAACGCTCTGAAAGCTAGTGTTTTCAAAAAAACCAGTTGGACAATAACCTGGTGTTGTGTGATTTTTGACATTGTCCAACACTAGCACTGCCACATTATGACTTCTCAAAGCCTGTCCACCATCCATAAGGCACAAGTCAGGAATATGAGGGGTTACTCCCCACTTTCCTGGATGAGTGCAGCCCCAACAACACTTAAGAAGCTTGACACCATCCAGGTCAAAGCAGCCCGCTTGATTGGCACAACATCCACCAAGTATCCATTCCCTCCACCACTGATGCTCAGTAGCAGCAGTGCATATAAGATACACTGCAGAAGTTCACCAAAGATCCTTAGACAGCATCTTCCAAACCCAGGACCACTTCCATCTAGAAGGACAAGGGCAGCAGGTATATGGAAAGTCTCCACCTGCAAACCACTCACCATCCTGATTTGGAAGTATGTCACTGTTCTTTCACTGTCATTGAGTCAAAATCCTGGAATTCCCTCCCTAATGGCTTTGTGGATCAACCTACAGCAGCTCACCACCACCTTCTCAAGGGCAACTAGGTGAGGGCAATAAATGCTGGCTAGCCAGCGATGCCCACATCCTATAAAAGGAATAAAACATCTAGGACAATTGTATATTGTAGCTTGAAGATTTATAAAATGTCCTTGTATCTTGGAATTTAATGCTCTTGATACATTGCTTTGGGGTACTTATGCTGTCTGAGTGTTATCTATGAGGAACTTTTTTTAGGAAGTAAGAGACTAAGAAGACAGCAAGCTTTGAGTGGTTAGTGTATCAATTAAGAGGCAAGGGTCAAAAACGCAGAAGGATTTATTCCCTTTAGTACAACAGCTGTAACAGTTAATGAAGTCCATATAGGATTCAGGAACAATTAAATCAAGCAGTCATGTTTGAAAGAAGTAGCTCTGAAGTAAACTACAACAATTTACATGAAAAGATTGTTTTCAAAGAATTCATGGACATACAAATCATATGTTTTTTTTCTGGGATTTGTACCTTTAATATGGGCAAAATATGTCACGTAAAGGAGCATGGTTTTTACTAGTTCTTCAGCAGGTTGTAAACACAGAACAGTAGAGACCAGTAAGCTGTGCATGCTCAGGGAAGAGAGATCACATTCAGAGTCAGACACAGCCCAAGTGAGTGTGTAGTTTATGGAATTTGGAGGCTACATGGGAGTGAAACTGGTAAATCTTTCTTTTCTTTCTCCATTTTAAAAGTTTGAAATTCAGTTGTCTAGTTAGCGGATTAATAAAGTAGCTAACTCCGCTGACTGAGGGACAGTTATCAGTCAATCAACTGAAATCTGAATACAGTCTCAGTAGGTGTTGATTACTATTGAAGCTTAACTAGTGTGAGTCATCTCAGCTCACCTGAGCTCTATTTAAGAACGTTTGTTGAAAGTGCAAGACGAGTAACCTGCAGGAAAAAGAGATCATCCAGAGTGAGATGCAGCCCAAGTGAGTATATAAGGTTCAGAGTCTTTGGAGGCAGTGGGAATATGCTGCAGAGAAAGGTGTTTTTTTGCTTGTTTTGGCTCCAAGGTGTTATAGGAGAAATTGGAGCCCAGCATTAGGGGCTCACTGCAATAGAGAGAGAGTGACATCATCAGATAACCTCACAGCCCTTGTTTGTTTATAGAGACTAATTTCACTGTTATAGGTTACTGTGAAATTGAAGGTAAATATGGAAACTATTTGCATGTTAGAAACTAAAAGACCAGTAGGATTTTTTTTGAAAAAAGCAAGTTAAAAACTAAGTAATTAAAATATGAGTGCAGCAACAGATGATGTGTTATACCTGTATGACGTTTGGAGCTAGTGGACCCAATTGTGGTTCATCGTGTCCATATCTGTAGCAAGTGTTGGCTGCTTGAGGAACTCCAGCTCAGAGTTATTGAGCTGGGAGTCTGAGTTTTGAACACTGAGTCACATCAAGGAGGGGAAGAATTACCTATATGCTGTTTTTCAGGACATAGTCACACCCCTTACAGTATCTACCTGGCCAGTGTTCAGAGACAAGAGGGTGTGACGATAAGTGAGGTAGAGATACCCAGGAAATTGTGTTGAAGGAGCCTCAGCCCTTGAGCTTGTCTAATGCATTTGAGATTCTTCAGAAGAGTAAGGATGAATTGATCCAAAGCAGGGGATAGAAGGGTATTGGTTCCTGAGAGAAGGAGAGGTGCAGAGCCCCATGGGAGAGAGGGTAAGGGACAAGACAGGATCTGAAGGTTGTAAGGTGTCTGGGGGAGGTGTAGTTGTGGATGTGTGTGCTAAGAATGGGGTCAGTTGAATAGTTACTCAGGAGTTAAATGAAGGATTAATAATCTAACCTTCCCTGAGTTATCTACTTCATTTCTTTGAAAGTTACTGATTAGAATGGATACTTTCAGAGGGCTCCTTGTAAAGGAATGGCTCAGTGGAATCTTCATTTTCCTGGGTCATTCCTTTGGAGTGTATGTTGATTAGAATTCTGGAGGATCCTCATATGCAACTCGCATCCCCACTGGAATAAGGAATGTCCAACCATTGGAAAATTCGGGCCAATGAATATCAAAGTTACAATTGAAATCATACGTGCTGAGGAAAGAAATTCAGTCATTTGATGAAATGCATTAATCTGTTTAAATAAACACATTCACTATAAAATGACTAACATTTAAAATCTAACCGTAGGAGGATTCATTGCTTTTGTAATAAGAAATGCAGTGATTATGACTTGAGACTTAAGACAAATTCAAAGATCTTTTGATTCTTTTTAGTTTTGTAAAGGTGCTTTGTTAAGACATAAATGCTATCACTAAATAATTACCATGTAATTGTCCTCAAAGCCACCTTCTGTTTCTAATGTTTACTCTGGATCTGATAAGCAAAGGTCTTCAAACCCTGATTTTTAATACCTGAGGAGAGGTTTGGACAAACATATTTTAATAGCAGTGTTCTTTGATGCATCTTATGATATGACCATTATCCAAAATTACTGCTGGAAGTCACTGTGCTAAATAAATTACCATTCCTGGAATTGAATTCTTAGCAGTCTAATTTACCTTTAATAATAGTATTCAATACTTATCCTTTATATTTTTCTCATTTAATGCTTCTATCCATAGTTTCCCTTAACATTTTTCAATAGCTGGAAAGCCACGGGATAAGGTAATCGTGAATGGTGAAGGATATTTAACAAAAAGTAGCTCATCAAATCAATGACCAAGGGCTGAAGGAAACCAATTGAATTTGACAGAACCATGTCACAGTTTCTGCATTCTTTTGCTGATGCTTTCTGACCATTTTAAATATACAATGTTCATTTAACCAAGATGTTGATAGTTTATGATTTTCTTTGGATTACTGTCTCAATATTAGCATTAGTTTTAATGTCCCAAAGGAATTTAGATTGGCTAGAAGAAAACTGCAATCTAAAAGTTGCACTTAAAAAAAAACAAGGTTCAATATTAATCAATGAGGTTTCAGCAGACCTCTCATTCTGTACATTTAAAAAAATGAAATACTTATTTCTACAAATTCCATAATATTTCAAATTTTAGGGTTTTTTTACATCATTGTTGCTTGTTTATCAATCTCTGCACCCTCCATTTGAGCATTGTGAAGACTCTGATTATCAAGCCAGTGAGCACCACATATCGCAGTCAGCACTGAATATTTACAAACCATCGTTAATTTTATTGTCAGTAATGAATTATGGCTTAATCATAGGACATTACTAATAATAAAAATTCATGAGCAGAAGGAACGCAAGACCATGATAACCTATCACCTGTAATTCTGATGACAGCGCTGAATAACCGACAGTACAAAAATCCCACAGCTTTACTGAAAAGCTTAATCTTGTAATCACCAGAGAGAGGAGATAGCAAACAGGATGACCTCAATCACGGTAGCTTCTAAAGCCACCAAAACTTCACTCAAGGAGTGTTGCCTGGCAGCAAGTTGGAGTTGAATTCAATAGGAAGAAATTAGATTAGCACAATGAGTCGAGGCATGGAAATGGTAGCAAGAAAATGTTCATCAACGACCCCCCTGTTATACTCTCTTCCACACTCTTTCATCAGGCAGAAGATACAGAAGTTTGAAGACACGTATGAACAGATCTAAGAATGACTTCTTCCCTGATGTTATCAGTGTTTTGAATGGACCTCTTATGTTGGAGTTGATCTTTCTCTGCACCTTCTCTGTAGTTGTAATCCTAAATTCTGCATTCTGTTTTATTACCCTGATGTACTTGTGTAAGGTATAATTTGCCTGGATATGGTTGTGGTTGTGGATGGAAAGTATTCTGTCAGGAGGCCAGTGTTGAGTGGTGTCCCGCAGGGCTCTGTTCTTGGGCCTCTGCTCTTTGTAGTTTTTATAAATGACTTGGGTGAGGAGGGGGAGGGGTGGGTTAGTAAATTTGCAGATGACACGAAGGTTGGAGGTGTCGTCAATAGTATAGAGAGCTACTGCAGAACGACATAGACTGGATGCAGAGCTGGGCTGAGAAATGGCAGATGGAGTTCAACCTGGATAAATGCGAAGTGATGCATTTTGGAAGGTCGAACTTGAATCCTGAATATAGGATTAAAAAAGGGATTCTTGGCAGTATGGAGGAACAGAGGGATCTGAGTGTGCAAATACATAGATCCCTCAAAGTTGCCACCCAAGTGGATAGGGTTGTTAAGAAAGCATATGGTGTTTTGGCTTTCATTAACAGGGGTATCAAGTTTAAGAGCCGCGAGGTTTTGCTGCAGCTCTACAAAACCCTAGTGAGACCACACTTGGAATATTGTGTCCAGTTCTGGTCACCTTACTATAGGAAAAATACAGAGGCTTAGGAGAGGATGCAAAGAAGGTTTACCAGAATGCTGCCTGGACTAGAGAGCTTGCCTTATGAAGAAAGATTGAATAAGCTCGGACTTTTCTCTCTGGAGAGAAGGAGGAGGAGAGGAGACCTGATCGAGGTGTAAAAAATAATGAGTGGAATAGGTAGAGTCAGTAGCCAGAGACTTTTCCCCAGGGCAGGATTGACTGGTACGAGAAGTCATAGTTTGAAGATATTAGGAGGAAGGTATAAAAAAGACGTCAGAGGTAGGTTCTTTACGCACAGAGTTGTGAATGCATGGAATATGTTGCCAGCTGTGGTGGTGGAAGCAGAGTCATTAGGACATTTAAGCGACTGCTGGACATGCACATGGATAGCAGTGAGTTGAGGGGTGCGTAGGTTAAGTTACATTAGGATTAAACCACGGCACAACATCATGGGCCAAAGGGCCTGTTCTGTGCTGTACTTTTCTATGTACTATGTTCTATAACATAAAACAATACTTTTCATTTTATATCAGTACATGTGATAATAATAAATCAGTAGAATACAATCTTTTTCTATCTGCTAATGAAAAGAAGCTGAGAATAAACCTAGTGAGAGAAAGGATTCTGCGAAGTTGAGAAATGAATATCCATCTGTTTCACTGGGAAGTTTGAATGCATTTAATGTAGTTGAAGTTGAAATCTGATCAGTTGAATTTTGTAAATGAGTACCCTAAGCAAGCATCTCTTTTGGCGAATCAAATTAATTTGGTTGTTGATCTTTTAGAAAATGAACTAAAGTCACAATCCATATGTTGTTCACATTTGAAGTAGTCGTTTTGGGATGTTTTTAACTTAACTCAGTGAGGAAACTGACAGGCTTGGGTGCAAAGCTGGTTTTGCAACCCAACCAATGTGATGCTATATAAGATGGGTTCAAATCCAGAGTCAATCCTGCCAAGCAAATCAGGTGAAAATTGTATGCCTCCTGCCAGTTTGTATTAAATATGTTCAAATGGCTATGATTGTACTGAGAAGCATTCCTAATTTCACAGATGAATAAACAACATCTGGAACAGAATCACAGATTGCATCATGAAGCACAAGACACATCATTTAATCAAACATTAGGGATCTTTTTCGACAGACTAATGTCACATTCATAAGCATGATATGGAATATTACATTCTAGATAACAGCCAGGTCAAGGGGTTGAGATAATATTAAGAAATTTAGACATTACAATTGTAATGTATCATTTCAAAACCACAATGAGCAAGATCTTCACTTTGCCACTGGTAGCTGTCATAACCACATTAGGTGTACCCTTAAGGAATTAATAAACTGTATTACTTTTTTATGCTTTCTTTTTTTTAAGTTGAAACACACATTAATTATCATCAGTACTAAAAATTGCTAAAAATTGTATAAGTAAAACATGATCATGTTATTAGCTTAAAGATTTAAAGTAAGGATAGAAGTTGTTTATCAAAATGAATATGAGATCACATTCAGCAATTACAATGGCTTTTCAGTTGAATGGTCAGAGGTTGGTCCCACAGGTAGATTGAGAGAAAAAGGTCCAAGGAGTGAGTGAAGACTCCTTTGTGTCACTTTAATGTGATATGACAAGATGTGAGGCAAGGTTCCCCAATTAGTTACAGGTCCAACTGGGATACCTGAACTGATAAGCTACTGGGTGTGGAGGGATGAATTGGCTCCTTTCTTTATTTATCCACACTCTTGGTTGGTTGCTACAAGGTTAATTTAAAAATTGATCCCTTCCCTTATGGCGGTATTTCTCCCAAATCCAAGTGAACTTATGTTTCAAAAGGAGAAATTCAACCAGGCTTTTCTGAATGAAGAGAAAAGAGTGAGTTTCTTAATTACCACACACAGTAAGAAATACTACCATAAGATACACTCATTAAAAATAAGAGGGGAGCCCAAAAAGGTAGGACCTAAAAAACATGGATCAGCATCTGAATTGTTTGTGAAGAGCAGAGAGCTGTGCAGCTGCTGCAGTGTTGGTTTCCTGTAAGTTGTCATTGATAGTTGAATAGTCAGTTTCATGATTCTTATTTTTGGGGATTGGTTAAGATTCTATAGTTCTGATTCCTTTGGGATAATGACTGACTGACTGAATTTTAGCATTCAGCATGACAGAGAGTCCTTTTTGTTATCCTGTTTCACTTTTGTCTATTGCTAGATAGCTGGCTTCTAACATTTGGAGTGGACTGTATACAGCAGGCTCATCAAGGTGCTGGAGCAGTACCACCAACGCTGCCTGTGCAAGATCCTGCAAATCAGCTGGGGAGAAGATTGCACCAACACCAGCATCCTCGACCAGACCAATATCACCAACACTAAACACCCTTGATTGACTACAATGGGTTTTGCGTGTCATCCGCATGACTGACAAAAGACTTTATGAGCAGGTGCACTACTCCCAACTTTGAAATGGCAGGCGGGTCCCAGGTGAACAGAGGAAGCCCTTCAGTAATACTCTTAAGGCCTCATTGACAAACTGTGGCTTTCCCCCAGCCACCTGGGAATCACTAGCCTAAGACCACCCTAAGTGGAGGAGGAGTCTCTGGGAAGGCATCGAGCATCTTGAAACTTGGCGTTGGGGATAAAATGGAAGCCAGGCAAAAACAGCGAAAGGATCTCTCTCCGTCTGTCTGTCTGTCTCTCTCTCTCTCTCTCTCTGTCTTTCCCTCTCTCCATCAGGTGCCTTTTAAATATTTCTCCTCTCACCTTCAATCTATGCCCTCTAGTTTTGGACTCTCCTACCCTGGGGAAAAGGACTTTGGTTATTCACCCTATCAACGCCCCTCATGATTTTATAAACCTCTATAGCCATTTGTAATTCTGCAGTCTCTGACCTTGCTATGTGGTTGCTCTCCGTAAACTTAACCTCCTGCTCTCTCCCTTTCCTCCTGTTTAAATTATTGTTGCCTTTGGAACTTTAAAAAAATCAAAAGCAATGTAAAACTTATGAAAAACAAAATAATTATTTCTCCAAGAAGCGAGGAAATCAGTTTCAGCACTGAAAGATACCCCCCCCCCTCCCCAAAGAAAAGGAGCACCACCTCCAGCCATGAGCCTCTCCCATCCATCATTGTCATTGCTCACATAATTGTCCATCCTTCACTTCATCAAATGTACAATTGTGTTCTTGACTCCTTTTGGGGAATCACATGGCTGGAGGGACAGAGGTGCTCATTGCTGCTTGTACCTTTCGGGGTACCATATACCAGCAGCATATGGTACCATGCTGCTGGTACCATATTTAAAACCCGGCTGAGTGCCACTTCAGACACTAAAAGCCAGGAACTGCCTCTCACAATGTGGTGCTCAACCTTAGTACTGATGGCATACGCACAGGAAAGGAAAGTTCACATCCTGCTTTGTGGACAGGGCCCTGGATATCTTGACAAACCAAATGGTGGAGAGGAAGCCAGTTGTTTATCCATCTGCAGGAGACCACACCAGATAATGGCCTGACTCAGTCTTGTGTACCATGAAATGAATGTACAGCAGTGCAGAGAAAGCTCAATGTACTTCCTTGCACTCACGCTAACTCAGCCAATGTGATAAACTGCCTGCCTCTCCCTCCATACTAAAAAGCAATGCAAGCCTCCGAGGCTGGAGGAACAGAGGTGCTCATTGCTGCTTGTACCTTTCATGCTGCTGGTACCATATTTAAAACCCGGCTGAGTGCCACTGTAGCTGAGCATTCTGTGCACTAACAGAACAAGCCAAGAGCTATTTACTGCATCCTATGTAATTGCATGAGATATGTATGTGTGTGTGCCTGTTTTGCAAAGCAATCTGGTAGAAAAATGCAAGTTATAAGTGTTCCTGAGCTATCCAAATCATACATCATCCTAACTTGGAAATATATCACTGTTTCATCATTGCTGCTGGGTCAAAATCCTGGAGTGCTACATCTGACAGCATTGTCGCTGTACCAACATACCAAGGACTGCAGCAGGTCAAAGAAGCAAGCTCACCACCAACAGATACATGGCAAGTACAGAAGATGGTAAATATTGGCCTAGTTAGTGACACCAACATCACATGAATGAATTAAAAAACACCATTGAACATGCTGTTTTTTCCAGGTACAACCGAACATTAGATGTGGCAGATAACACAGCCAGCACTTTTCCTCCTGTGTTTAATATTAAAAATTATGTCAAAGGAAAAACTGGCCAAGTTGAGGAGCAATCTCCTTTTTTAATGCTCCACAATATAAAGCAGAAATGAAGATGGAAGGAAGAGAAATGGAACAAGATGATTTTTCAATTGTGAATCATGAGAATGATCTTTTTAGTGCGTAATCTTCAAATCCAGTTTGAATTTTAGGATAGCAGTGTACAAAACTAAAAATTACACAACACCAGGTTATAGTCCAACAGGTTTAATTGGAAGCACACTAGCTTTCGGAGCGACGCTCCTTCATCAGGTGATTGTCAGGTGAAGGAGCGTCGCTCTGAAAGCTAGTGTGCTTCCAATTAAACCTGTTGGACTATAACCTGCTGTTGTGTGATTTTTAACTTTGTACACCACAGTCCAACACCGGCATCTCCGAATCAAGTGTACAAAGCATGCACTATGCACACTCCATTTTCTTGCTTCGCTAGCCTGTTGTTCCCTGAAATGCTTCATTTGGAGAAGCACTCTGAAGCTAAATTTTATTTTATTGCATGAGACTGGAAGGAATAGGGGCCTTGTTCTAGGCTCCATGGCAATCTGGCCCATTTCCTGTGAAGACAAGTCCAATGCCCCAGGCTTACTTTGCTTCAGGTTCTGACCCTGAAAGAGCTGCTTGATTATTGCCTGGTTCCAAACCTGAGGGTTAGCACTTGGGCCACTTGTCTTCTCACACAAACTTCAGAATCAACCAGGCCTCCTACTAACACAGAATTATTACCAGTGTCACTGTCGTCCATTTCCTCCAACCTACTACACCACACTTTCTTGACTGACTTCCTGCCCTCATTGTCCAATCATTTTGATCTTCTGTCATTGATATGCAATGACCATGTCTCAAGGCATGACAAGGAGTCTCCCACCCCTGTCAGCCACTCATACTTCTCAGTTTAGTTATAGTCATTCATTTATTGTCAAAGCTATGTCATTGCTTAACTGCAGTTTTTTTTAAAAGATTGGACCAGTAACCTCCAGTGCGAAAACGGCAAGATTTGTAATGTGGGTGGCATGGTGGCACAGTGGTTAGCACTGCTGTCTCACAATGCCAGAGACCTGGGTTCAATTCCTGCCTCAGGCGACTGACTGTGTGGAGTTTGTGCATTCTCCCCGTGTCTGCGTGGATTTCCTCCAGGTGCTCCGGTTTCCTCCCACAGTCCAAAAATGTGCATGTTAGGTGAATTGGCCATGCTAAATTGCCCGTAGTGTTGGGTGTAGGGGAATGGGTCTGGGTGGGTGGCGGGTTGGTGTGGACTTGGAGGGCCGTAGGGCCTGTTTCCACACTGTAAGTAATCTAATCTAGAACAGTGACTGCATTACAAGTGTACTTTACTGACTGTGAACCATTTTAGGACAAAATGAGAGTTTGTGAGAGGTGCTATATAAATTCAAATTTCTTTCCCTCCAACTCCAAAACAAAAAAAACTATCCAGTTTCCCTTTGATCTCTCCTTGATATTACAGCAGATGATCTGGGGAAATCTTGCAGAAATTCCAGTTGATTATACTCCAGCAATATATGTAAACAGCTAATTTGCACAAATCTGCATTGTGTTCCTATTAATTACTTATTCAGTAAACAAAAGAAAAGATAGAAAATCTTCCTAGCATTTCAAAACATGCAAGGAATAAACCAGACAAATTTGCAAATGACATATACTAGCCCAATTGGTCTTGTGTACCTCAAAATGGATCTCCAGTACACCCAGTGCATTCATATTCCAGTGCTATTGGCTTTCTTTTCCTAGGTTTTGCCTCTGCACACCCCAGATGAAATTTTTCATGATGGACTATTAATAGATTGAGAGCAAAGAAAAGTAATTATTGGAAAATTTCATGTTTAGATCAGAAAATCTGGTGGGATTTTAACTGGCACCATTTTTACAATAGGAAATCACTGGATTCAATTGCATTCTCACTTCCTCAATGAATTGAATTGAATTGAATTTATTGTCACGTGTACCGAGGCAAAGTGAAAATCTTTGTCTTGTGAGCAATGTAGGCAGATCGCATAGTTAAGTAGCATAGATAGTAAATAATAGGAAAACAACAGCAAAAACAAAAACACAGGTACAAGTGAATGTTAAGAGTTTGTGAGTCCATTCAGTATTCTAACAACGGGAGGGTAGAAACTGTTGTGAAACCGGCTGGTGCATGTGTTCAAGCTTCTGTACCTCCTCCCCGATGGTAAAGGTTGTAGAAAAACATTGTCAGGGTGGGACGGATCTTTAAGAATGCTGGCAGCCTTTCCTGGACAGCGGGCCTGGTAGATGGATTCTATAGATGGGAGGTTGGCCTTTTCGATTTTCCCGGCTGAGTTCACCACTTTCTGTAACCATCTTGAATGGTACAGTTGCCATACCAGGTAGTGATACATCCAGACAGAATGCTCTCGATGGCGCACCTATAAAAGTTATACAATAGAACAATACAGCACAGAACAGGCCCGTCGGCCCACCATATTGAGCCGAACATTTGTCCTAGCTTAAGCACCTATCCATGTACCTATCCAATTGCCGCTTAAAGGTCTCCAAAGATTCTGACTCTGCCACTCCCACAGGCAGCGCATTCTATGCCCCCACCACTCTCTGGGTAAAGAACCTACCCCTGACATCCCCCCTATATCTTCCACCCTTCATCTTAAATTTATGTCCTCTTGTAACACTCTGTTGTACCCGGGGAAAAAGTCTCTGACTGTCTACTCTATCTATTCCCCTGATCATCTTATAAACCTCTATCAAGTCATCCCTCATCCTTCGCCGTTCCAATGAGAAAAGGCCTAGCACTCTCAACCTATCCTCGTATGACCTATTCTCAATTCCAGGCAACATCCTGGTAAATCTTCTCTGCACCCTCTCCAAAGCTTCCACATCTTTCCTAAAATGAGGCGACCAGAACTGCACACAGTACTCCAAATGTGGCCTTACCAAGGTCCTATACAGCTGCAACATCACCTCACGACTCTTGAATTCAATCCCTCTGCTAGTGAACGCTAATACACCATAGGCCTTCTTACAAGCTCTATCCACCTGAGTGGCAACTTTCAAAGATCTATGAACGTAGACCCCAAGATTCCTCTGCTCCTCCACCTTACTAAGAACCCTACTGTTAACCCTGTATTCCGCATTCTTATTTGTCCTTCCAAAATGGACAACCTCACACTTGACAGGGTTGAACTCCATCTGCCACTCCTCAGCCCAGCTCTGCATCATATCTATGTCCCTTTGCAGCTGACAACAGCCCTCCTCACTATCCACGACTCCACCAATCTTCGTATCGTCTGCAAATTTACTGACCCACCCTTCGACTCCCTCTTCCAAGTCATTAATAAAAATTACAAACAGCAGAGGACCCAGAACTGATCCCTGTGGAACTCCACTTGTAACTGGGCTCCAGGCTGAATATTTACCATCTACCACCACTCTCTGACTTTGACCGGTTAACCAGTTCTCTACCTAACTGGCCAAACTTCCCACTATCCCATGCCTCCTGACTTTCCGCATAAGCCTACCATGGGGAACCTTATCAAATGCCTTACTAAAATCCATGTACACTACATCCACTGCTCTACCCTCGTCCACATGCTTGGTCACCTCCTCAAAGAATTCAATAAGACTTGTAAGGCAAGACCTACCCCTCACAAATCTGTCCCTAATCAAGCAGTGTCTTTCCAGATACTCATAAATCCTATCCCTCAGTACCCTTTCCAATACTTTGCCTACCACCAAAGTAGACTGGCCTGTAAATCCCGGAGTTATCCCTATTCCCTTTTTTGAACGGGGCACAACATTCGCCACTCTCCAGTCCCCTGGCACCACCCGTATTGACAGTGAAGACGAAAAGATCATTGCAAATGGTCCTGCAATTTCCTCTCTTGCTTCCCACATAATCCTAGGATATATCCCGTCAGGCCCGGGGGACTTGTCTATCCTCAAGTTTTTCAAAATGCCCAACACATCTTCCTTCCTAACAAGTATCTCCTCTAGCTTACCAGTCCGTTTCATACTCTCCTCTTCAACAATACGGTCCCTCTCATTTGTAAATACTGAAGAAAAGTACTCATTCAAGACCTCTCCTATCTCTTCCGACTCAATACACAGTCTCCCACTACTGTCCTTGATCGGACCTACCCTCATTCTTATCATTCTCATGTTTCTCACATACACATAAAAGACCTTGGGGTTATCCTTGATCCTACCAGCCAAAGATTTTTCATGTCCTCTCTTAGCTCTTCTAATCCCTTTCTTCAGCTCCCTCCTGTTTATCCTGTATCCCTCCAACGCTCTGTCTGAACCTTGTTTCCTCAACCTTATGTAAGCCTCCTTCTTCCTCCTTACAAGACATTCAACCTCCCTTGTCAACCAAGGTTCCCTCACACGACCATCTCTTTCCTGCCTGACAGGTACATACATATCAAAGACACATCGTATCTGTTCCTTGAAAAAGTTCCACATTTCAACGACATCCTTCCCTGATACCCTGTGCTCCCAATTTATGCTCCTTAGATCCTGTCTTGCAACATTGTATTTACCCTTCCCCCAATTGTAAATCCTGCCCTGTTGCACGCACTTATCTCTCTCCATAACCAAGGTGAAAGTCACAGAATTGTGGTCACCATCACCAAAATGCTCACCTACGAACAAGCCCATCACTTGTCCCGGTTCGTTACCAAGTACCAAATCCAATATGGCCTTCCCTCTGGTTGGACAATCTACATACTGAGTTAGAAAAGTTTCCTGGACACACTGCACAAACACCACCCCGTCCAATCTACTTGATCTAAAGAGCTTCCAATCAATATTTGGGAAGTTGAAATCGCCCATGACTACTACCCTGTGGCTTCTGCACCTTTCCAAAATCTGTTTCCCAATCTATTTCTCCACATCCCTGCTGCTATTGGGGGGCCTATAGTAAACACCCAACAATGTGACTGCTCCTTCCCTATTTCTGACTTCAGCCCATACTACCTCCAAAGGCAGATCTCCCTCGAACTGCCTTTCTGCAGCCGTTATTCCACTTCTAATTAGCAACACTACCCCTCCCTCCTTTTTTACCACCCCCCCTAATCTTACTGAAACATCTGTGACCAGGAACCTCCAACAATCATTCCTGTCCCTCTTCTATCCACGTTTCCGTGATGGCCACAACATCGTAGTCCCAAGTACCGATCCACGCCTTAAGTTCACCCACCTTATTTCTGATACTCCTTGCTTTGAAGTATATACACTTGAGCCCATCTCTGTGTCCGCAAGTATTCCCTGTCAGTGCTACCTTCTCCACAGCCTCCCTACATTCTTGGACATCCTGAAAAACAGCTACCCTACTTGCTGGACTACAAGTCTGGATCCCATCCCCCTGCCAAAATAGTTTAAACCCCCCCCGAAGAGTGCTAGCAAACCTACCTCCCAGGATATTGGTGCCCTTCTGGTTCAGGTGCAACCCGTCCTGCTTGTACAGGTCCCACCTTCCCCAGAATGCAGTCCAATTGTCCAAATACCTGAAGCCCTCCCTCCTACACCATCCTTGCAGTCACGTGTTCAACTGCACTCTCTCCCTATTCCTTGCCTCACTGTCACCTGGCACCGGCAACAACCCAGAGATGACGACTCTGTCCGTCCTAGCTTTTAGCTTCCAGCCTAACTCCCTGAGCTCCTGAATGACCCACTCCTCTTTCTACCTATGTGGTTGGTGCCAATGTGCACCATGACTTCTGGCTGCACACCCTCCCCCTTAAGGATTCTGAAGACACGGTCCGAGACGTCTCGGACCCTGGCACCCAGGAGGCAACAAACCATCCGAGAGTCTCGCCCATTTCCCCAGAACCGCCTGTCTGTCCCTCTAACTATAGAGTCTCCTATAACTAGCACTCTCCTCCTCTCCCCTTTCCCTTCTGGGCCTCAGAGTTGGACCTCGTGCCAGAGACCCGGTCACTGCAGCTTATCCCTGCTAGGCTGTCCCCCCCAAAAGTATCCAAAGCAGTATACTTATTGTTGAGGGGAACGACCACAGGGGATCCCTACACTGCCTGCTTCCTCCCCTTCCCACCTCTAACTGTTACCCAGCTACCTCTGTTCGCTGGCATAACTATGTCCCTGTAGCTTCTATCTATCACCCTCTCAGCCTCTCGAATAATCCTCAGTTCATCCAACTCCAGCTCCAGTTCCCTAACGCTGTCTGTGAGGAGCTGGAGCTGGCTGCATTTCCTGCAAGTGAAGTCAGCAGGAGCGTTGGTGGTCACCCCTACCTCAAACATCCTGCAGGAGGCACATTCCACTGCCTGTGCTGCCATAACTCTACGCTTAGTCTCCAAAACAAGAACATTAAGTAGCTTACCTGTTCAGCTGACTGAGTCCTTTTTTTAGGTTGGGTTAAAGTTGCCAAGGGTATTAGCCGTCATGCCAAATTTCCTCAGCTGCCTGAGGAAGAAGAGACGTTGTTGGGCCTTTGTAACCAGTGCATCCACATGAAGAGTCCAAGAAAGCTTGTTGTGGATGACCACTCCCAGGAGTTTGACACTCTCCACTCGTTCCACCTCTGCTGTTAATGTGTAGGGGGGCATGAGTAACATCTCGCCGAAAGTCAATAATGAGTTGCTTGGTTTCGCTGACATTGAGAGCTAGGTTGTTCTCATTGTACCATTTTTTCCAAGTCTTCCACCTCCCATCGGTAGTCTGTTTCGTTGCCATCTGAGATTCGACCGACTATGGTGGTGTCATCAGTAAACTTGTAAATGGCATTAGTTTGGTATTTGGCGACGCTGTCATAGATATACAGGGAATACAGTAGGGGGCTGAGTGTTAATGTGATGAAATATTGTCCCCAATCTTGACCGATTGTGGCCTGTGGGTCAGAAAGATGAGGATCCAGTTGCAGAGAGTGGGGCTTAGTCCAAGATCACTAAGTTTAGTAATCAGTCTCAAGGGGATCATAGCATTGAAGGCTGAACTGTAGTCAATGAGTTGGATTCTTACGTAGCTTTTCTTTGTGTCAAGATGTTTTCGGGAGGATTGAAGGGCAAGGGCAGGGTGTTCTCACATGCTGTTGATCAATATTACGACATAGATATGAAGTGGCTGCCTCTTTGCAGAAGGTGGAGTTGAGCTGATCAGTACTAAGCCTCCACACATTTGCACATACTTCTTTAAATTACAGCTTCATCTCTTCAGCATTTCTCCTGAGCCTTGGCCTGACATTTTAGCCTTATCATCCATCATGCTGCATAGTCCTCCCATCGATGAACCCAGTAACCTATTTCATCCAGTGCACTATTATATCCTGATGAGGGACTTTTGCCCGAAACGACGATGCTCCTGCTCCATGAATGCTGCCTGACCTGCTGCGCTTTTCCAGCACCACACTGTTGACACTATCACATCCGCCAAACCTCATTCATTAAGTTTCTTCCTTTCACAATTGTAGTTCCCTTTACATCCCAGTCTCCAATTTCTAGAATTAAGTTTGTCAACTTCCCTACCACAACGATGACCCCTTATTACCCCTCTTGATTTTCATAGACCTGACACTTCCACACCCCCAACTCCCTCCCCACCCGGACTGACTATAGCCTACTCCCCAGACTGTAGTGATGCAGACCCCCTGACCCTTACCACTCCAGGCAGCTGAACAATTGTGAGCAAGCACTTGGAATGACCATGCCCTTGACTTACTGTGTTCTGATCAAAAGTTGTTTCCCTTGTCCTGACTGAGGACAACTCCCCTTAGACTTTGAAACATGGCCTTTTGATTAAAACACTTGCAGTGTGTTTGCTGTGTAAGCTGCTGGTACATAGTGATGGAGCACGGTGCCATACAACAACATGTCTACCCCAGTAAGAAATCCCTGTTGACACCCAGGACAACTCGCCTGGCTTTCTGCCTGCACTACAGAAGATCTGTTAACCTTTCAGCTCTGACTGCAGGGGCAAAGCACAAAAAGGCGAGTCAGAGACTAAGCATGTGCAAAGTGAGTGAGTGCTAATAGAGCAAGGGAGGAGCCCTGAACTGCAGCTGATCAAAACTGTTGGGTGTCTGTCCCTGCAAGTAGCGTCCTGGCGGCAACATTCCAATTTAAGATGTTGGTGCCCTCCAAAGTAGAGTGTAGAACTGTATTGGAAGTGGGCCACAGATGTGCCATGAGGGTGCAATGCAGCTTGTTTATATCCGATGGCAACCTCCATGATCTAGAGGGGTGGGCTTTCATTGCCCTGAGATATTGGGGGCTGTTGTCTAGGGAGAACTGGATTCGCCAGGTACCAACACTGACATTTAAACTGGGAATTGTTGCTGCCTAGTTTCTACCCAGCAGGTGGAAGAATTTGAAAATTCATATGAATTAAGTTAGGGAGTGTTGCTGAACAAAGAGACCTTGGAGTACAGATTCATAGCTCCTTGAAAGTGGAGTCATAGGTAGATAAGATAGTGAAGAAGGCATTTGGTATGCTTTCCTTTATTAGTTAGCGTACTGAGTACAGGAGTTGGGAGGTCATGTTGCGGCTGTACATGACATTGGTTCGGCTACTGTTGGAATATTGTGTCCAATGCTGGTCTCCTTCCTATCAGAAAGGAGAATGTGAAACTTGAAAGGGTTCAGAAAAGATTTACAAGGATGTTGCCAGGGTTGGAGGATTTGAGCTATAGGAAGAGGTTGAATAAGCTGGGGCTGTTTTCTTTGGAGCGTCAAAGGCTGAGGGGTGACCTTATAGAGGTTTACAAAATTATGAGGAGCATGGATAGAATAAATAGACAAAGTCTTTTCCCTGGGATGGGGGAGTACAGAACTAGAAGGCATAGCTTTAGTGTGAGAGGGGAAAGATATAAAACAGACCTAAGAGGCAACCTTTTCACTCAGAGGATGGTACGTGTATGGAGTGAGCTGCCAGAGGAAGTGGTGGAGGCTAGTACAATTTCAACATTTAAAAGGCATCTGGATAGGTAAATGAATAAGAAGGGTTTGGAGGGATATGGGCCGGGTGCTGGCAGGTGGGACTAGATTGGGTTGGGATATCTGATCGGCATGGACGAGTTGTACCGAAGGGTCTGTTTCCGTATTGTACATCTCTATGACTCCAAACAGGCCTCTCTCCAATCACTAGCAAGAATTAAACTTCTTTTCCTCAGCATCAAGAATCTCATTTCTGCCGATCTTGCTATATTTTCCAAACTGACTTGTTAATGCCCACATTGTTGAAGAACCGGTAAAGTTCTGCAAATAGCTTCTTACCTTTTGAATCCATCCCTTTTCGAATAAAGATTAGAAAGACCATTAGGCCCAGCAAAGCCATTCCTTTCTCAGGGATCCTACCCATCAACTTGCTTTTGTTGTGTTTTTTTTTGTCTTTCCAGAATTACATATAATTATTCAATTAGGCCACTTATCTATTTCAACATATGCCCCTTTTAACTTATTCCACAACTTCCTTACACCTTAATGTTTGAGTTCTATTCTTATTTCTAACTGACTAATTTTTAAGGTTATTCCTTTAGGTTTAGTCAATTGCCTTGGGTTATGAATATGATGGATTTCTAATTTGGATTTTGTAACCTGATAACACAGTTACTTCTCAGTTGCTCTTCAATTCTGTTCCCTGTGGTGTGGAAGTGTTTTGTTACTGTAGTACTTTAGTAATATGTTATGTGGCCTCAGGGCTTAGACATGCTAATGAATTTTCTTTTGCTACTTTGTCCCAGTAAGTTAAACATCATTCCAATTAGTTCTACAAGTTTAAATAAGCATTTATGCAGTCAAATGTGAGAAAAATAACAAGGTTGAGTATTGGAAGTCTCAGTTGTGTTTGGCTGAAACCTTTTAAAGTAAATAAAGCAAAAGGCTGAACAACTGTATTGATTGAGCATACTGGAGCATTGTCCCAGAGATGTCCTACTCTTTCCCCAGTTGATTCTTATTGATTTACACCTGAGTATCATCCTAATCTTATTAGGATTTGTTCAAAATTGAATTGGGTGTATTGGAATCATTAGAATTTTAGAGGACAGAAGGAGGTTGTTTCACCCATTGTGTCTGTACCAGCTCTTGAAAGAGCTACCGAGCTAGTCCCATTCTCCAGCCCTATGTCTGTAGCTCTCTGACCTCATCACTTTCAAATATACATCCAGCTCTCTCTCGACATCATCCATGGAATCTGCCTCCACCACTTACTCAAGCAAAGCATTCCAAATCCTAACAACTCTCTGCCTACAAAGGTTTTTCCTCATCCGACTGCTAGCTCTCTTGCTGACAAACTTAACGTTGTGACCCCTAGTTACTGACATACCAACTAGTGGAAACTGAATATAGTTGGTTCTGATACAATGCAATAGTTCCATTCTCGTGCGATCACACGTTATAAGAAAATTGTGTAATAACTGGGCTGTTTAAAGCAATGGGGCCGGAATCGGTAAAGAAAATTCATGTTCTAGAAATAACGGTCTAAATTCTTCAATCATGTTAAAGCCAATTTGCATTGAAGAAATACATGTTATAGCAGAACTGACTGTATCCTTCTTTACCCTATCAAAATGTTTCATAATTTTGACCACCTCAATAAGGTTACCTCTTAATCTTCCCAATCTAAAATCTGTCATCCCTGGTATCATTCTAGTAAATCTCCTTTGAAATCTCTTCAGGGCTTTAACATCCTTCCTTAAATAAGGGAGGTGTCACAAGCAAGTGTTTGGGCAATGCAGAGGGTATGGAGATTTAGTGGTGCCCAGGGTTGGGGTGGTAAGTGCAAGTGGCGATGATGTTGCAGGTAATAGTGGGAGTGGTAGAACATGAAGCTTTGGTGGGAGGTGTCAGAGACAAGATCGTGGCATTTATACTGGAGAGGGATGCTGACTTTCTTCTCATACTGCTAGGCATTCCTCCAGACAGCAACGATTTCTCTAACCTGGGTGGTACCTTCAGACTGTGCTGACACACACCTGGTGTCGTAGCTGGTCTTGGCAGAAGAGAAAGTCCTGCCTCTGTACTACCCCAATCAGCAGGACATTCAGGTCCTGACTATAAAATGGGTGCTGAATCCCCCTGTCCGCCATGACCAGGGCAAACATCAGGAATTATGTAGGGTTGACCTGGACTGAAAGTGCTTGTCTAGGTGCAGAGAAGCTGTGTAGAGAGTTAATGAGGTGAGTTTGGTAAGATACCATAAGAAAAATCACTATATCTCATGCTGAAAACTCTCCAAAAAACTCAATACACTCGCACTTAACCAAAGAAGCATATAGTTCAGCCCAATATTAAGGCCATGAAAAGGATGTGCCATTGAGATTTACTTGTTTATATTTGTGATGAAGGAACATAGTTATAATGAAAACCTTGAAACCTTGGGTTATATTCACTGGAGCAGAAGAGTAAAGGAACATCTAGCCAAGTCCTTAAACTTTTCAAGTGTTTGAGACAGAAATTGGTGAAAGATATTTTTATCCAGTTGTTCAATCAGTATCAAGCAACCTAAATTCACAATTAGTAACTGCAAGCTTTAAAGAATAAGTTAGAAGATGATTTATTTTATACAAGTGATAGAGAGAGAGAGCGAGAGAGACTAAAGGTGAGGCATGTACCTTTCCACCTGAATGTCATGAAAATGTCTCAAAGATATAGGCCTATCTCATATGGAATCTGTGCCATTATACAAGAGACTGCCACAACTGCAATCAGATTCAAAACACAACAGAAGCTGAAAATCTGAAACAAAATCGGAAAATGCTGCAGAAACTGAGCAAATCCGGCAACATCTGTGAAAAGAAAAGTAGAGCTAATGTTTGAAATCTCTGATGTAGTCAGGCCTGCTGCCACTACTGTGCATTGGTGTTGGAAGGTGTGAATGTTCAAAGAGATCCATAGTGTCCTGAATAAGAGGTTGCTTTATCCTGGATGTCATCAAATGTTTTGTATATTTTTTGGAGTATTAACCCAGGCAAGTGGAGAGAATTCCAGCACAATCCTAACCTAAAAAGCGTGGAAGGTACATGGGGACTTTGGGAATCAGGAAGTGAGTTACTCATTGCAGAATCTCCTGGTTCCAACCTGGTCTTTGAGCCATAATACTCTATGGGTGGTCCAGTTCAGCTTCATGTCAATATTAAATTTATCCTGCTCCAGAGATACTGGCAGGCCTGATCATTTTTAAAAAGTATTTTCTGTTTTTATTTTAGATTTACAGCACCCAAAGTAATTTGCTTTTGTTGTTGATGGGGTATTTGGTAATGGTAATGTCATTAAGTGTCAAGGTGGGGATGATTAGATTCTTGCTTATTTGGAGATGGGTCTGGTATGTGACAAATATTGCTCGCCAGATTTCAGTCCAAGTCTGAATGCTATCCAGGTCTTGCTCTTGTAGGCAAGGACTGTTCTAGTATCTGACAAATCAGGAATGGTACTACCCATTCTGCAATCATTAGTGAACATTTCCCCCCCCCCCCCCCCCCCTTTTGACCTTGCGATGAAGGAAATACTACTGATGAAGCAGCTGCAGAAGGTTGGATATTTCCCTCCCAGTTGTATGCATGGATTGTAGCATTTTAAGAAGGCAGTACCTTTTTAAAGAAGCTGAAAGAATGGGAAAGAATTGCTGCTCCAGTCAGTAATACCAAAAACCTGTGAAAGAATTTTAACAAAAAAGTCCTGAGGACACTGAGGAACCCTTGCCGTGATTTCTTATTATTGAGATGGTTGGCCTCAAACAACCACAATCATCTTCCTTTGGGTATGATTCTAACAATCTTCGCCTTTATCTTTACATGCTAACACTGACATTTTCAATCATTCACCAACATGTTGTTTAGTCTGTCTTTTGAATGTGAACTCATTTCTTTTTGCTTTCAGTTTTTATGTTACTGTTGGAAATTATTACCTTAGGGGAACAAGATTGTCAGAGGACATAGAACACACTTGTTTCATCTTGTGAAACAAATTGAAGTTTCTTGTTCATAACTGAAGAATACTCATTTCCTTAACTAATAACAACTGTGATTTTATGTTGAGATTTGAAGCATCAAGCTGTTTTAATAAAATCAAGGAAGAGAGTGTTGAAACATTGTTTTATTTTTATAGACTGGCAAATTGGTTCTATTCATGTTGTAATTATTTACAATCAGAAGGCTTCAGCCATGAAAACATTAGATTAACTATTGTGAGAATAATACATTACAGTTGGAAAGTATAGTTACATGTAGTTCTAAAATAATACATTTGATTGCTTTTGTGAAAATGTTTAGTACCAGATTACTGGTATACAACTTGACAGGTGACTGTTCTTCATACAATCAGTTATATTAAAAATATAGATATGCCTTCTATTCCACAAGATGAGAAACTTATTGTTTAATATTACATGCTATTCTTCATTTGCATTCTTTTCCTTTATAAGGTGGTCATATAATTTTACTTTGGGAGTTGACTTTCTGGTATTGTCGTCTTTTAGATTAAAACTTCCTCACCTCCACCTTTACTGCCCTGAGTCCAATAAAATTTTGACTATCTCTATTCCTGGTTGATCCCTCAGCTTGGCTTTTATGATCACTCCTTTGAGGCTAAGAGTAAGAGACCTGAAGGTGCCTGGCACATAATTGGCTCATCCTTCCATCACTGATTTTAATGGATCAATAAAAGAACCATTGAGCCTTGCTCTCCTCTGCCAAACGTACCATTATCAATTGATTATCTTGGAATGCAGTGATGTCTCCCATGTCCAGAATGGTGATTTGGCAGCTGTGGTTATTTTTCTTTCAAAATGTTTTGAAGTTGCTGAACATGCCTCTCAAGATGGAGGTTCCCTCTCTCTCCAATACCTGCAATGACAAGCTGCAGCACCACCATGTAAAACGTTCTTAGTGTCAAGAACCAATCTATCATCCTCAAATTGGAACCTCAAAGCCACATGAGATCCTATTTTGTCTGCCATTGAAATAGGGTGTTTGTTATCACCAGCTATGCTCTAGGCATCGTCTCAGGAATTGGTATTTAACTTCCCTAGGCACCGGAAAAGACAACAGCAGAAACAGCCCTGTTGACCCTACAAAGTCCTCCTCAGTAATATCTGGGAGCTAGTGCCAAAATTTGGAGAGCTGTCTCACAGACTAGTCAAACAACAACCTGCTATTGTCATACTCACAGAATCAGACCTTACAGATGATGTTCCAGACACCACCATCACCTTTTCTGGATATGTCCTCAGCAAAGGTGATAGCACAATGGTATGCAGTCAGGAGGGAGTTGCTCTGGGAGTCCTCAACATTGAGCCTATGAAGTCTAGTTAAATATGATCAAGGAAAGCTCCTGCTGATTCCCACATACCATCCTCCCTCAGCTGATGAATCAGTACTCCTCCATGTCGAATTACACTTAGAGGAAGCACTGAGGATGGCAAGGGCACAAATTGAAATCCCTCACCCAGAATACAATGTCCACCAACAAGATTGTCTCGGCAGCAGTACTACTGATCAAGCTGGTTGAGTACTAAAGGTCATGACTGCTAGACTGGGTCTGTGGCAGGCTGTGAGGGAACCAGCAAAAGGGAAAAACCTGACCTCATTCTCACCAATCTGCCAGCTACAGATGCATCTCTCCATGCCAGTATTAGTGAGAGTGACCACTGCACCTTCCTCGTGGAGATGAAGTTGTGCCTTCACGTTGAGAATAACATCCATTGTGTTGTATGGTGCTATCACGGTGCTAAATGGAACAGACCAATCCAACCCAGCAACTCAAGACTGGGCATCCATGAGGCATTATGGGCCATCAACAACAGCAGAATTGTATTCCAATACAATCTGTAACCCGCATATCCCCTACTAGACCATTACCATCAAGCCAGGGGATCAACCCTGGTTTAATGGAGAGTGCAGGAGGGCATACCAAGAGCAGCACCAGGCTTACTTGAAGATGAAGTGTCAATCTGGTGAAGCCACCAAATAGGATAAGGAGCAAGTGATAGACAGAGCTAAGCAATCCCAAAGCCAACAGATCAGATATAAGCTCTGCTGTCCTGCCACATTCATTTGCAAATGGTGGTGGACAATTAATCCCCATGGTAGACTACTGCAAAAAATACGGAGGTATGAGGGTGAGTTGGAGGTTTGGATTAGGAGTTGGCTGGCTGGAAGAAGACAGAGGGTAGTAGTTGATGGCAAAGGTTCATCTTGGAGTGCCGTCACTAGCGGTGTTCCGCAAGGATCTGTTTTGGGACCATTGCTGTTTGTCATTTTTATAATTGACCTGGAGGAGGGGTTAGAAGGTTGTGTGAGCAAGTTTGCGGATGATACGAAAGTCGGAGGAGTTGTAGACAGTGAGGAAGGATGTGGCAGGTTACAGCGGGATATAGATAGGCTGCAGAACTGGGCAGAAAGGTGGCAAATGGAGTTCAATGTAGCTAAGTGTGAGGTGATTCACTTTGGTAAGAGTAACAAAAAGATGGGGTACTGGGCTAATGGTCGGATACTTGGTAGTGTGGATGAGCAGAAGGATCTTGGTGTCCATGTACACATATCTTTGAAAGTTGCCACCTAGGTAAATAGTGCAGTGAAGAAGGCATATGGCGTACTGGCTTTTATTGGTAGAGGAATTGAGTTCAGGAGTCCTGAGGTCATGTTGCAGTTGTATAAGACTCTGGTGCGGCCACATCTGGAGTATTGTGTGCAGTTTTGGTCGCCATATTATAGGAAGGATGTGGAGGCAGTGGAACGGGTGCAGAGGAGGTTTACCAGGATGTTGCCTGGTATGGTAGGAAGATCGTATGAGGAAAGGCTGAGGCACTTGTTGTTGTTTTCATTGGAGAAAAGAAGGTTTAGGGGTGACTTGATAGAGGTGTACAAGATGATTAGGGGTTTAGATAGGGTCGACAGTGAGAATCTTTTTCCATAAGGGGGCATAGCTTTAAATTAAGGGGGGGTAGGTATAGGACAGATGTTAGGGGTAGGTTTTTTACTCAGCGAGTCGTGCGTTCATGGAATGCCCTGCCAGTAGCAGTGGTGGACTCTCCCTCATTAGGGGCATTTAAGCGGGCATTGGATAGGCATATGGAGGATAGTGGGCTAGTGTAGGTTAGGTGGGCTTGGATCGGCGCAACATCGAGGGCCGAAGGGCCTGTACTGCGCTGTATTCTTCTATGTTCTATGTTCTAACTCATTGGAGGAGGAGGCTCACCAAATATTGCTATCCTCAATGATGGAAGAGCCCAGCATATCAGTGCAAAAGATAAGGCAGACACATTCGCAGCAATCTTCAGCCAGAAGTGCTGAGTGGGTGATCCATCTCAGCCTTCTCCAGTGGTTCCCAACATTACAGATACCAGTCTTCAGCCAATTCAATTCATTCCGCGTGATATCAAGAAATGGATTGGATGCACTGACTACTGCAAAGGCTACAGGCCCTGACAGTATTCCAGCAATAAGACTTGTGCTCTAGAACTTGCCACTCCCAAGCCAAGCTTTTCCAGTACAGTTTCAACACCAGTATCTACCTGACCATGTGGAAAAGTGCCCAAGTATGTCCTGTACATAAAGAGCAGGACAAATCTAACCCCCAGCCAATTACTATCCCATCAGTTGACTCTTGATCATCCATAAAGTGATGGAAGGTGTCATCAACAGTGCTATCAAACAGCACCTGCTCAGCAACAGTCGAAGAGTGTGCTGCTGGAAAAGCACAGCTGGCCCGGAAGGACTTATTCTCGAAACGTCAACTCTCCTGCTCTTCGGATGCTGCCTGATCGGTTGTGCTTTTCCAGCACCACATTCTTCGACTTTGTTCTCCTGCATCTGCAGTCCTCACTTTCTCCTGTTCAACAATAACCTGCTCAGTGATACCCAGTTTGGGTTCTGCCAGAGCCACTGAGCTCCCGACCTCATTACAACCTTGGTACAAACATGGACAAAACAGCTGAATTCCAGAGGTGAAGCGAGAGTGACAGCCTTTGAAATCAAGGCTGCATTAGACTAAGTGTGGCATCAAGGAGCCTGAGTAAAACTGGAATCCATGGGTATCAGGGGCAAACTCCCCAGTGGTTGGAGTCATACCTGGCACATAGGAAGATGGTTGTGGTTGTTGGAGGTCAATCATTTCTGCTCCAGGACATCTCTGTGGGAGTTCCTCAGGGAATTGTCCTCAGCCCAACCATCTTCAATTGCTTCAGTAATAACCTTCCCTCCATCATAGAGTCAGAAGTGCTCAATGTTCAGCACCATTCACAACTCCTCAGATACTGAAACAGTCCGTGTTCAAATGTAACAAGATTTGGACAACATCCAGGCTTGGGCTGACAAGTAGCAAGTAACATTCACACCACACAAATGCCAGGCTATGACTATCACCAATAAGACACAATCTATCCACCGCCCATTGGCATTCAATGGTGTTACCATCAATGAGTCACCCACTACCAATATCCTGGGGGGTTATCATTGACCAGAAACTCTACTGGACTCACCACCTAAACGCAGTGGCTGCAAAAGGCTAGGAATACTGCAACGAGTAACTCCCCCCCCCACCCCCCCGACTCCCCAAAGCCTGTCCACCATCAACAAGGCAGAAGTCAGGTGTGTGATGCAATACTCCCCACTTGTCTGGATGAATGTGGCCCCAATAATGCTCAAGAAGCTTGACACCATCCAAGGCAAAGCAGCCCACTTAATTGGCACCACATCCACAAGCATCCAATCCCTCCATTGCTGACGTTTAGTAGCAGCAGTGTGTACTATATGCAGAAATTGACCAAAGATCTTGAGATAGCACCTTCCAAACCCACAAGCACGTCTACCTAGAAGGACAAGGGCAGCAAATATTTGGGAGCACCACCACCTTCAAGTTCCCTTCCAAGTCACTCACCACCCTAACTGGAAATATATCGCCATTCTTTCACTGTCGCTAGGTTAAAATCCTGGAATCCTCTTCCTTTGTGGTCAAACTGCAGCATTTCAAGAAGGCAGCTCATCAGCACCTTCTCAAGGGCAACTAGGGATGGGCAATACATGCTGGCCAACAAGTGACACCCACATCCCGCAAAATGAATAAATAAAATATTCCCTGTAATCCATCATGTAAACACATTGCACAATGTTGAAAACTCCTTTGCAAAGTCTTTCGAAGCATCATTGAATTGAATTACTGTCCAACCCCCCCATATGTCAAAGTAATAGCAGATTATGCTTAAGGATTAGAAAATTGTCAACTCTTTATTTGAGGGATTCTTCCTATGTCAACACAGATATGTATTAGTCAGTAATATGCAAAAACCTTAAATATGAAACATTTTGTTGTTTTAGGTTACCATAAGCTTTCATGTCACATTGTTCAACTTGCCAATCAGGGTAGTCTTCCTTGAAAACATAGATGGATTAACAATGTTGATAAGGAATTATTTTTATTCTTTTCACTGGTTATCCATAATGCAAAGAAATGAAAATAATTTTAAGAATGAAAAACAGTACAACTCACAGAACAATTATGCAATTTGTACAGTGATGTCTTTGGCACACAATGTTGCAAGTAACTCTCAATGGCTCCAGATCCAAGCAATCAAATTTCTTCTGAAACTTCACTGGGGCCTACTTTAATACCAACCTCTGAGACAACATCCCATTCCTGCATTTTGACAATTTTATTTACTGTGCTATCTATTCCAGTGACTCAATTACTGCCAAGTACTGCTGAATTAAAGGCAATGTTGTGGACTTGGACCATGGGAACTGGATGAATCCTGCAGCTGTCAAAAAGTTTGCAATTTGGATTTGAACTGTGAACAGAGACAAAAAAAAATTGTAGATGCTGGAATCCAAAGTAAACAAACAGGAGGCTGGAAGAACATAGCAAGCCAGGCAGCATCAGGAGGTGGAGAAGTTGACGTTTCAGGTTGAGACTCTTCATCAAGATCCTGATTAAGGGTTTCAGCCCAAAACATCTATGTCTCTCCCTTTTGATGCTGCCTGGATTGCTGCATTCTTCCAGGCTCCTATTTGTTTACTTTGAACTCTGAACAGTTTTCGCCAACTCACTTCGCCTCTCAGATCATGTAAATTTCTACTATAAATTACAAAAATTAATTGAAGGAAATAGCACTTCTGAATTCTTCATGCGACCAATGAACTTTAAGTTGTTCTTTTAAAACTATGCTTCCATTCTAATATCCAATGGTTTAAAAAGATTCATCAGGTTTGGCAGACATCACAAAGCATATTCAAGTGTATTGTTGTGGGATTCACATTCTACAACACTTCATCTGTAGCCTGAGGGAGGGCAATACTGATTTCAGATCACATTAACAACAAAAACTGTGAACTGCTTCTCACTAACCGTCAATGCTAATGTACATGATAGGAGCAAGGATCATTGTTGATGTAGAATATGCATCAAACAGAAGTTGAGGATTATATGAATTTTTAATTTCATTGTACAAAACAGCCAGGAGTAATACAGCAAAGCACTTTTATTGGCTTATTTCCCAGACTTGTACATTTTGAATACAGTGTTAATTTTAAAAAAGGATGAGAAAGTGAGGACTGCAGATGCTGGAGATCAGAGCTGAAAATGTGTTGCTGGAAAAGCACAGCAGGTCAGGCAGCATCCAAGGGGCAGGAGAATCGACGTTTCGGGCATAAGCCCTTCCTCAGGAATCAGGAATTAATTTTTTAAAAACCTACATAAAGAAACTACAAAATATTTTGTCATGACTGTAAACGTGAAGGACTTCATATTAGTTTATGCATTCTGTCAAGTTTTGTGCTTTTTCAAAAAAAAAAACAATGCTTTTGAAAAGATTTTTTTTAATTCAATATAATGTAAGTGCTGCTATTTGCTGTAAATTGGCAGGAATCATAGAATCCATAAGTGTGGAAGCAACCCATTGAGTTCACAACACCCCTCCAAAGAGCATCCCACCCAAACCTACACACATAAACCTGCATTCCCGTAGCTAATCCACCAAACGCATGCACGCGCACACACACTTGCCCAAGGTCTGGAATTGAACCCAGGTCCCTGGTGCTGTGAGGCAGCAGTGCTAACCATTGTCCCACTGTGCCACCCTACTCAATTGTCAGTAATCAAGTTTTGAAGCAATTAGTTTCAGATTTATGAAAAAAAGCACTGATTTATAACTTTCTCAGTTTTTATTTTGAACATCTGACAATAGCTCATTTCTGTACTGTATTGACTTTAAAGCATTGACTTTTTGGCTTCCTGTAAGATGGAGGTGGAGTAGGGCTTCTGAGCCCAGGGGCCCTCTGCTTTTCTTTTCATTTCTTTTCTCTTTTATTTTATTTTACTTATCTTTTGGTGAAGAGCTTGGTTGAGGCAACAGTATTGGCAGTGGCAAGTAGGCCCAGCAGCACGGACCCGTGGCTGCGGTATTAAAGGTGAGTTTGGGTTCCCGGCGACTTCTGCGTCATTATAGCAGTCCTGGCATCAACTCATGGCTGGGTTGCTGCAGAGGTGAGTTTGGATTCCCAGCAGCATCTGTGTCCAGTACAGATTCATGGAGGCAGTGGCAGAGGCGAGTTTGGGCCCAGTACAAGACCTGGCAGCATCAGCAGTGGCTGCAGGTGGGCTCAAAGCAGACTCATGGTGGCAGCAAAGTGGAGTTTGGGCCAGTGCGATACCTGGCACCATTGATAGTAGATGCATTGGTAAGGTCCAGTGATGACTCATAGAGGCAAGTGCATCAGTGGATGCCAGGTAGTGTTGAAGAGTGGCAACTTTCATTCCAGCAGTAGCAGTGTGGTGAAGTGACTCATGCCAGGTCACCAGGCCTATGTCCAATGGTGGAGCACTTAACAAAAAGGACTGCAAAGTTTGAAACTTCCTTTATTCCTTAATTTTTCTGCCTATAGATTTTATGCTTTGGTTTATTTTTTGGCGTTTTTAAATGGTGCTGTAGAATGGTGACACTATACAACACTTTTCACTGTATATTGTAACAAGATACACATGACAACAATAAATCAGATCAAATTAACAGAAACGTTGCTGGTGTCTCAGCTCCAGGCATTAATATTAGTGTTTGAAAAATTTAACTTTAATACATTATGCTCCACATTGCAGCAAATTAGTACAACATCAAGCAGGAAAAATAAAAGTAGCTTTTATTAAACTAAATAGTTAAGAATGTATATTCTTAACAACCACATTGTCAGATGGTTTATTATAATATTTCAGATTTGGAAAGATTGGATGATCTTTGCAGCCATTTTACCATGCCCTTCATTTTGAACAAGTTACAACTTGCACAGCAAGAAAAATAGTAAAATAATTACACTTAATAAATTATGCTTATCTATGTATTGTCAGTATCTTTATTTTTAATAGAACCTATTTTTGTTAAAATATATTACCAGAAATATGCAGATATTTTTCACACTATTAAAAATCATTGTACTTTATATATTATTTTGATATTTGAGAATCAATTTGTACATTGGATAGGATTGTAAAATAAATTACTTTCAATATTTGCCATGTGTTAGACATCCCAGCATGTACACAAAATAACAAATAATAACAATGCTCTTTTTCTCTTAGGACCCAATTGTTTTGCGGGAGTCACTATTATCCCAGCTGGACGAGAGGTGAAGATCGATGAATGCACAACTTGCCATTGCTCCTATGAAGATGGCACTTGGAGAGTTGACCACCAGGCAACTTGCATTAAGAATGATTGCAAGGAAATCTAGACAAAAGATTGTGTGAAAAATTTTTTTTTGCTATATTGAATATAAAATGGGACTGAAAGAAAGCTGTTTTTGTACATTCTGTATTGCATACCATACTTATATTGAATTAGTCATGTTATTTGTACTAAATCTGAGCAATAAAAAGTGACTAGTATATTTCAAGCATCACAATCTGGCATTTTTAAAATTTTCAGTGAATGGTGGACATTTGAAATATTGTGTTCCAGTCTTCCATCAGCTGTCACCACTTGCAATAATACCTGTGTTCCTCAGTCCACATGATGCTTTGAATAAAGATTAAGAGGAATGGTCAGCAAGCCATCTAAGAAAAATCAGGGGAGAGTAATGAAAAACAATGTACTGCCATTATAGCTGTAAATATTTTACATTACAGCAAATAACCTGGAAACATGAAATTCAAAAGAAACGTGTATAGTGATATTTTGTTGATATTATCAACAGCTGATTTGTGTTGAAAAATGTGGTGCTGGAAAAACACAGCGGGCCAGGCAGCATCCGAGGAGCAGGAGAATCGACGTTTCGGGCATGAGCCCTTCCTCAGGAATGAGGCTGGTGTGCCAAGTGGGCTGAGATAAAAGGTATGGGGGAGGGAATTTGGGAGAGGGGGGCTGGGAATACGATAGGTGGAAGGAGGTGAGGGTGAGGGTGATAGGCCGGAGAGGGGGTGGGGGCGGAGAAGTCGGGAAGAAGATTGCAGGTCAAGAGGGCAGTGCTGAATCCGAGGGTTGGGTTGGTTGGTGCGGGTGTCCCAGAGGTGTTCCCTGAAACGTTCCGCAAGTAGGCGGCCTGTCTCCCCAATGTAGAGGAGGCCACATCGGGTGCAGCGGATACAGTAAATGATGTGTGTGGAGGTGCAGGTGAATTTGCAACAGATATAGAAGGATCCATTGGGGCCTTGGAGGGAGGTGAGGGGGGAGGTGTGGGCGCATGTTTTGCACTTCTTGCGGTTGCAGGGGAAGGTGCCGGGAGTGGAGGTTGGGTTGGTGAGGGGTGTGGACCTGACGAGGGAGTCGCGGAGGGAGTGGTCTCTCTGGAACGCTGATAGGGGTGGAGAGGGAAATATATCCCTGGTGGTGGGGTCTGTCTGGAGGTGGCGGAAATGACGGAGGATGATACGATGTATCCGGAGGTTGGTGGGGGTGAAAGGTGAGGACCAGTGGGGTTCTGTCCTGGTGGCGATTGGAGGGGCGGGGTTCAAGGGTGGAGGTGCGGGAAGTGGAGGAGATGTGGTGGAGAGCGTCATCGACCACATCAGAGGGGAAATTGCAGTCTTTGAAGAAGGAGGCCATTTGAGTTGTTAGGTAGTGGAATTGGTCCTCCTGGGAGCAGATGCGGCGGAGGCAGAGGAATTGGGAATATGGGATGGCGTTTTTACAGGGGGCAGGTTGGGAGAAGGTGTAATCTAGGTAGCTGTGGGAGTCGGTCGGTTTGTAGTAAATGTCTGTGTTGAGTCGGTCGCCCGAGATAGAAATGGAGAGGTCTAGGAAGGAGAGGGAGGAGTCTGAGACGGTCCAGGTAAATTTGAGGTCAGGGTGGAAGGTGTTAGTAAAGTGGATGAACTGTTCAACCTCCTCGTGGGAGCACGAGGTAGCACCCAATACAATCATCGATGTAGCGGAGGAAAAGGTGGGGTTGGTGCCAGTGTAGCTGCGGACGATGGACTGTTCCACATATCCTACGAAGAGGCATGCGGGTGCCCATGGCTGATTTGTGTGTTCCAGGATGTTATGATTTTTGTAGTTGTTTAATACATGAGTAATGCTGCTGGAAATCCAAGCAGCTTTGCTCTCATGAAGATCATAACATTTTGTACATGATGATATTCTTGATTTTAATTTCCAATCAAAAAAGGCAAAGTGAGAAAATGAAATCTGCTTTTAAGCAGTGCCTCATGTTTCCAGTATTTCACTTTATGGATATTGGTCTGGATTTCACCAGAAGAACAGCAAGGAGGCTATTACATGCATAGTTAAGTGAAAAGTCTGGAAGTTGCTGTCTGCTTGTCCTACTCCTCCTGAAACTTCAATAAACTTGTACCTCACTGAGATTGTACCTCACTCAGGATTATATTATATGGATTGGAATCCCATACTAATAACATGCTCAATAAATGTGGAAGAAACTAAGCTTAACCATTCATACACAAGTGAATGTTGAACAGCATAATTTTTAAATACTGCTAAACATTTTGTTTGGCGCATAAATTGATGTAGAATCACATTCCTCCAAGACTTAATTATTTTTGGAGACTCTTAAAATGTTTTATTTGCTAGTTCACTTTTTTCCCCATTCATTCTTAATCCCATTTTATAGCCTTACTTTTATTTTGTTTTCTGACATGATTTAGCATTGAATTAAATGTTCCCTCTGCTTACGTAGTCCCTCTGCTGCTTATTAAGTATCTTTGAGTTTTGTTGAGAAGACACACCATTTCTTGGCCTGAAAGCTGACAGAAAGTTCAGTGTGTTCTTGGTTTCTAAAACCCACAAGTCACCATGCAAATGTCCATTAAAGATGTAAATGTAATAAGTGGCCAGAAGCGTTCATTTCCTGCTCACCACAAAATCAGGGTGATTATAGTCCACTCCTCAAGTATAACTCAATGGATCAGAAAAATCCTGGCAACCTCACACAACCAGTATTGCCTTAATTTGTGTAGGACGTCCATGGCTATTCTGTCAATATTATTGTGGATGTGCAGGAGAACTAGAGTGGAAATTCACTCTTTACAGCATTACATTATTCTTTGTTTGGCAAGTTCATGATGGGAGTATGAGTGCCCACAAACCACATATGTCTATTGCTAATGTGCTGACCTTTCCTCAACGTGTCCTAATTATAAAAGGTATGTTAGTAGTTGTAATACTACACTTCAATGAGTTACTGCTGTGGAGAGTGAGAGATTAAGAATCAATGTATCATCTGAAACACATTTTTCTAAAGGAGAGCCATAAGTGAATGAAGGATCAATAGCCTCAGATGGATTAACTGCAGGGTGAGTCTCTGCTTACTATGGTTTATCCCTGGGTGTTTTATCTGTAAAGTGCAATTACTAAAAACAAATGCTGGAAATCTCATTAGATTCAGATAGTGCAAAGCAAAAAAGTCATACCTCTACAACACCCAACAGACTAATGGTCCAGGAAGTAGACAAGAAATGCATATCCAGTACAAAAACACCCATGGGGCAAATATTGGAACTGAAAACCAAGAGTTGGAAATTAAATTGCTCAATGCAATATATGCATAAGAGCACCACCTAACATACTGGATTGGAAACTGTCAACATCCAGGGAAAATACCATATGCTTTTAAAAGCTACTTAACAATATTTTCGTAGCATTTATGCGCAATCTTAAACATTTCAACAGGTCAATAAGAGTACATTTGGAGTGTGGGTGAAGCCTTCTGACTTTTTTTCATCCTGGTTTGCTTCTCATTTCTCTTTGCTGGCATTTCAAAAAGATTGCCATATGTATTTTTGTATTCCAGCTAGTGCAAAACATCTCCATTGATAACTCCAATCTCCTTATGGTCGCAAACAGAATTTCATTCTTTTCTGAGGGACTCTGAAGAGGTTTCAACTCCAGATCGTGGTACATAGTTCCCCACTGATGTATAGAACAGCCCTGGCCCTCCTGGAAGAAACTCCCAGCTATAGGAAAATACCTCCATGCCTTGTGGATACTACAGGAAAGCCAAGAGCAAAATCAGTAAACATTGACAAAAGATCTCGAGTGGAGTGATGCTTAAGTATGTCATTTCTTGCAAATCCAACCAAATCAATGCCAAACGTTATACACTGATTTCATTTGAACCCAACCAGGAAGCTCAAGATATATAGGGTGCTGATATTTGGTCAGCCCAGGTTCTCAATAAATTTTTCTCAGACCTGTGACCTGGAGATAGTGTATTAGTTTCACTGCAGCTCTGGAACATAATGCAAAATCATAGGAATAGGAGTAAGGCATGCAGCCTATTGAGACTGCTGAACCATTTAATACAATCATAGCTGATCAAACATTTTGATGCCTTTTACCTACAGTATCCCAACAGTACAGATACCTGTACTAACCTCTACTTCAAATATGTTCACTGACTGAGATTTCACAAATCTCTGAGGTAGAGAATTCCAAAGATTCACCACCTTCTGAGTAAAAAACATTTTCTTCATCTCTCCTAAATAGCATCATCTTTATTTTTAAATTGTATCCCTGATTATAGGATCCCCAACCGGGATCATCTTAATGCAATAAACAAGATAGATGTATATATATATATATATTATGTATGCTTCTATTAGGTCACTTCCAATTCTTCAAAACTCTATAGAGAATACAGGTCTAAAATTCCCAATCTCTCACTATAGGATAGTTGCTCCATCTTGTCAATATGTCTGTGAACCTTTGTTGCACTTACTCTATGACAATGATATCTTTCCTGCGATAAGAAGACCAAAACCACATATAGTTTACAGGCCTCAGAACCTGAAAATGAGTCATATTTTGACTGAAAACATTAACTCTGCTTCTCTCTCCACTGATGCTGCCAGATCTGCTGAGTTCCTCCAGCATTTTCTGTGTTTCACATTTTCAGTATCCTTACTTAATCCAAGCAAGTAAATTACTTACTATATCATATGCTTTAATTTTGCTAACCAGCCTCCTGTGAGGGACCTTGCTAAAAGCCTTCTGAAAATCCAAATATCCTATGGCCACTAACTCACTATTGTCAATTTTGTAACATCCTCAAAAACTCAAACAAATTTGTCAAATTTGATTTTCTATTAAGAAATCCATGCTGATTATGTCCAACAGAAAATATTATGCAATTGTCCAGTTATCACATCCTTTATGATAGATTCTATCATTATGTAAGGCGAATGGACCTGAAGTTCCCTGTACTTTTCCCTTGATTCTTTGTTAAACAGTGGGATGACATTTACAAGTTTCCAAATTGCAGGAACTATTCCAGAATCCATGTAATTTTAGAAGATGATTAACAACACATTGACTATCTCTTTAGCCACCTCATTCAACATTCTGTGATGTAGAACATCAAGTCCCAAGACTTTTCACCTTTCAACCCCCCATTAGGTCCTCTAGTACAAGCTTCTAACTAATTCTTTTTTTTTTGACTCCTCATTCACTCTTGCCATTTGGATGTTTAATTCTGGGAGATGTTTTTGTATTTGTATTTTTCTCAATGAAAACAGACCACATTTAGCTTTTCTGCTTCTTCTCTCGTAGCCAATACAAACTGTTCTGATTCAGCTTTGAATGGACTCACATTCCAACAAGAGTCAAGGCTAACTGAGAGTGGATTAGTGCAACTGAAACATAAAGATTAATCGTCAGGGCAAGAGTTTAAAGGAAATCTGAGCAAAGAGTAAATTTCACTGCAAGGAACCTGTGACTCTTGCTACTAGAACTATCCATAAATAATTCAGAATATTTTCTCTGTCTCCCTCTCAACTCAAACAGGACAAGTTAACCCCATAAGTATTATACCAACTGAGGTTAACCTGAACGATTCACCTTCTCAACCTGGTGTGGTGACCCTCATGTTAAACCACCACCAGTTGGCTCTCTCACATGACAGAGCAGCCCTATAGTAAGATTATAGTGACTTTACATGATGCCAACAGTGTGGGTTTAATTCCCATACTATGACGACTTTACCTTTCTAATGTTGAAATGCTATGTTTCATTGCAAAGACAAAAGGGCCTGTTCCTCAAAGAACTTCACATTGCTACCAGTAGGATCCCTCAAACAGAACTCTAAAATCATAAGAAAAGGAGGTCATCACTAATTGCAGTAAACGATTGGAGAGATGGTTGGGACACTGCCTTGAACTTTATTATGGGAAAACCCAGTCACTGAGAAAGCTGTGAATACAAAAGACAGATTTGCAGTCATGGAAGAGAAAGATATTTATATTGATGCTGAAATCAACTCCTGCATTGCAAAAACTGTAGTTGCTGTATTCAAGTTGGGTTAAGAGGTTGTGGAACAGCAGCAACCTGACTGACAACATCAAACTGAGTTGACCAGTCCTGCACCCTCAGTATAGAGAGATCTCAACAACTTGCACTGGTTCAGAGTTAGACTGATCTGTTTCCACCTTTCCTCCCTCACAGACTTTGGTATCTTTTGGCTGGTAAAGTCATCAGCTCAGTTGTCCAGTGTTTGTTAATTCCATCAGCATAGGCCAGTTACTAAGCTCCTGTCTGCAATGGCTCAACAGCATTTATTAGCTGAATAACAGCCAATTTCCCAAAAAACCTTCCTGTATACTCATGACTGCTCAATGTCCCTACTTTCACTACGAGGACACCTATTAATAGCTTTGCACATGGTAGACCTCATAGAAAACTGGGAGACAGACGTCACCATCTACAACCTCTGGATGATGACTGGAGTGAGATTGATAAAGGTAAGCAGAAATGGGAGACAATCCTTAAACGACAGTCAAAATTTAATGTCTTAATTAAAATCTTGCACACCAACTCATGCAAAAGGCAGTGTTGCAGAGGCTATGAAAGGATCCACCATAAATGAGAAGATGAACAGGGAGTTGTTGAGGAAACATGCAGCTGTTCTCCTGCAAGATGGAATCATTAGTGCTGCAGTATAGGCTGCTTGTTAGCAGCAATACATCAAGATGATCACCATGATATCCCAGTGATGACATTTCATAAATCTCCTGCAGCTGACCACAATGATAAACACGCTGCTCTGTCTGTGGAGAAAACAGCCGTTCTGACTCTCCAGGTAGCAACAGACACAGCTTTCCTTCTGAGAAAGGGTCTAGGGAAAGAGCCTGGTAAGTCCTTCATCTTCTCAACCCACTGTCTTCATTTAGAGCAAATCATACAGAGACTATCATACCAAATGGGGTTCCTGAGCACAGCAGATGATATTTGATATGGAGTTGACACCCAGAACACAAACCAGCATCTCACATGGTGGAAGGTTGCCAATCAGGCAGTCAGTCTCTCTTCCAACAGTGTGCAGCAGCAGAAGTGTGAACTCGCTATGAGATGATTTTTGACAGCATCTTTCAAATACACAACCTGTACCATCTAGAATGTCAAGGACAACAGATACATGAGAGCCCCACCACGTTGAAACTTCGCTCTGAGCCAATTACCGTCCTGACTAGAAAATATCAATGACTTTGGATCATAATCCTAGAACTACTTTCTGAACAGCATTGTGGGTGTACATGCTCCCCCTGGATTGCAGTGTTTCAAGAAGATGGCTTACCACCACCTTATCAAAGGCAGTTAGAGATGGTTAATAAGTGTTGATCCAGCCAGTGAAACTTACATCCTGTGAGCAAGCATGAAAATAAATAAACAAGCAAAACATCATAAATAAATGACTCTTTATGTCTGTTTTGGTAAACAGTTAAGTTGCAGTCGTGCTTGGCAAGTCGGCCATTAAAGTTGGAACAGGAGAGAGAGCAGAAACAGCTGGCTGATGTAGTATGATGGGGTTCTGTGTACGAGGTCAGGCCCACAGATGGTCACCCTTTGCATTCCTCAACTTCAATAAGAAGGAATTTGCAAAGTGGCTGTATTTCAGCAGGCTGCTGACACTGACTGTCAAAATTTAATGTCTTAATTAAAAACGTGCACAATAACTCCTGCAAAAGGCAGTGTTGCAGAGGCTGTTGCCATGTCATGTCCACAAAATATCAAACTGTGTTGAAGTACTTGTCATCTCAGTAGTGAAGGTCCTGTTCTGACTGGACAGCAGGCAGGGGGATCCCTGCAGGGAGCTCCTTCGACTCCTTCGATCTGAGAAACATCTTCCTCCTCGTTACTTACCTTTGTCCTTTCTCTTCCACAATTATGGGACCTGGGTGCATTCATTTGGGAGACAGGCCCCGCTTCTGGTGCTGCTGAGAATGAGCTGCCAGGCCCTGATTGGCCAGCAGTTCTCAGTCCACAAGACTTCCAAACCTGGGAGCCTTATTTCGGGGGTAGATCTTCTGGTGGCCTCAACACTGCCTGATTGGAATGTGGCCTTCCCAGGAAGAGGCAGCATGGATTTCTCCCAGGTTCTGCAGCCAGCTGGCAAGGCTCATGATATCTGAAGAGGTTTCAACATGTTGCTCTTTTTGATTTATATCGATGACATAGTTGTTAGTGTGCAAGACACAATTTCAAAATTTATGGAAGACTCGGAGCCTTTTTGAACTATAGGGAAACCAGTACACTGCAAGCAGACAAATAGCAATTTGAAGAAATGTAAAGTGAATCATTTGAAAAGAACAACACAGAAAAGCAACAAAATGAAGGGTGCAATTCAAATGCAGTGCAGGAGAAAAGGTCCAAGGTACATGTGAATAAATCATAGAAGGTGGCAGGACATAACTGACAGCTCAGTTGCCAAAGCTAACATTATACTCGGCTGTATTTGTGTGTGTGTATGTGTGTATACATTTAATTTATTTTAAATACTTATCTGTAGCTAGGATCTTATGCATTGTAAAAAAAATTGACTTTTTTTGATAAGTGTAGGAACCAGATTGGTGCATTTTATTAACCAAGATGTGAAAATCAGGTGATTTGGGGATTTAGTGTATTTCTTTTTAAAAACTTTAAATCTTGGGGTGACTCTGGGAATAGCACAGATTGACTTCTGGACACCTCTTCCTACTGCCCCCTCGACCATGACTCCACCACCCATCACCAAACCATCATCTCCCAGACCATACAGAACCTCATCACCTCAGGAGATCTTCCACCCACAGCTTCCAACCTCATAGTCCGGGAACCCCACACTGCCTGGTTCTACCTCCTTCCCAAGATCCACAAGCCTGACCGACCCATTGTCTCAGCATGCTCCTGCCCCACTGAACTCATCTCTACCTACCTCGACACTGTCCTATCCCCCCTAGTCCAGGAACTCTCCACATACGTTCGAGACACCACCCACGCCCTCCACCTCCACCAAGACTTTGTTTCCCCGGCCCCCAACGCCTCATCTTTACCATGGATATCCAATCCCTCTACACCTCCATCCGCCATGACCAGGGCCTCCAAGCCCTCCATTTTTTCCTCTCCTGACGTCCCCAACAGTACCCTTCCACCGACACTCTCATTCGTTTGGCCGAACTGGTCCTCACCCTTAACAATTTCTCCTTTGAATCCTCCCACTTCCTCCAGACCAAAGGGGTAGCCATGGGCACACATATGGGCCCCAGCTATGCCTGTCTCTTTGTTGGCTGCATAGAGCAGTTGACCTTCCGTAATTACACCGGCACCACTCCCCACCTCTTCCTCCGTTACATTGATGACTGCATTGGCACCACCTCGTGCTCCCGCGAGGAGGTTGAGCAATTCATCAACTTCACCAACACATTCCACCCTGACCTTAAATTTACCTGGACCATCTCTGACACCTCCCTCCCCTTCCTGGTCCTCTCCATCTCCACTAATGACGATCGACTTGACACCAACATTTTTTACAAACCCTCCGACTCCCTCAGCTACACCTCTTCCCACCCTACCTCTTGCAAAAATGCCATCCCGTACTCCCAATTCCTCCGCCTCCGCCGTATCTGCTCCCAGGAGGACCAGTTCCACCACAGAACACACCAGATGGTCTTCTTCTTTAGAAACCACAATTTCCCTTCCCACATGGTTAAAGATGCCCTCCAACGCATCTCGTCCACATCCTGCACCTCCGCCCTCAGACCCCATCCCTCCAACCGTAACAAGGATAGAACGCCCCTGGTGCTCACCTTCCACCCTACCAACCTTCACATAAACCAAATCATCCGCCGACATTTCCACCACCTCCAAACAGACCCCATCACCAGGAATATATTTCCCTCCCCACCCCTTTCTGCCTTCCGCAAAGACCGTTCCATCCGTGACTACCTGGTCAGGTCCACACTCCCCCTACAACCCACCCTCCCATCCTGGCACTTTCCTCTGCCACCGCAGGAACTGTAAAACCTGTGCCCACTCTGCCTCCTTCACCTCTATCCAAGGCCCTAAAGTGCCTTCCACATCCATCAAAGTTTTACCTGCACATCCACTAATATCATTTATTGTATCCGTTGCTCCCGATGCGGTCTCCTCTACATTGGGAAGACTGGGCACCTCCTAGCAGAGCGCTTTAGGGAACATCTCCGGGACACCTGCACCAATCAACCACCCCACCCCGTGGCCCAACATTTCAACTCCCCCTCCCACTCTGCCGAGGACATGGAGGTTCTGGGCCTCCTTCACCGCCGCTCCCTCACCACCAGACGCCTGGAGGAAGAACGCCTCATCTTCCGCCTCGGAACACTTCAACCCCAGGGCATCAATGTGGACTTCCTCATTTCCCCTTCTCCCACCTCACCCTAGTTCCAAACTTCCAGCTCAGCACTGTCCCCATGACTTGTCCGGACTTGTCCGACCTGCCTATCTCCTTTTCCACCTATCCACTCCACCCTCTCCTCCCTATCACCTTCATCCCCTCCCCCACTCACCCATTGTACTCTATGCTACTTTCTCCCCACCCCCACCCTCCTCTAGCTTATCTCTCCACGCTTCAGGCTCACTGCCTTTATTCCTGATGAAGGGCGTTTGCCCGAAACGTTGATTTCGAAGCTCCTTGGATGCTGCCTGAACTGCTGTGCTCTTCCAGCACCACTAATCCAGAATCTGGTGCATTATCCCAGTGAGCTATGACAATAAGAATTGAGAGAAGTCCAAGAACAGCTCATTCAAAGTTTGTGGTCTGGATCTATGGTACAGAAATATTATTTCACTGACTATAATATTAATTCCCCATATGTAATATTTTTATCAAACTTTCTGTATTTGTATTATTCATAGATGAGCATGTATTTGGAGTTCAAAATTTAATAATTCATAACCATCTTCATTGTTGTTTTGTTAAAGTATATATGATTATAATCAACAGAGATTACTTTTTCTGTTTATAATGAAACCTGGTGCACCTCACCTTTAGATCTGACTTGGAATTATGTCTTTTCATATATTTTTCCAATCCAGTTCAATTAGCATGTTGTACTTTCATAATGCCCCTTTTACAAATTTATTCTTGCTTTAGATTGAACTGCTTCCCTTTCAAACATAATGCAAAAGTCTACCATTCAGTGGTACCTGTTACCCAATGATCTTTTACAACAAGAATATTAACTAACTATTTCTCATTTCACAATGTGAGTTCTAAAATAGTCCGTCCTTTTGTTGACTCTTCAACATGCTGCTGAAGAAAACTATCTCTAAAACATTCCACACTCATCCTCCACAGCTTTAATAGCTTTCCCAGTTCTCAAAGGAACCTCAATTATCCAAACATCAATTATCCGAATTTCGGATTATCTGAACAAGATTGGATGGTCTCGATTAAAACGGTCCCCGCCCGTGTCATTCAGATAATTGAGGTTCCTCTGTAGATACAAATTAAAGTCACCTCGGACTACTGTTTCACATGAGACAAATGTTTCTCATCTCCTGATTTGTACAATGTCCGTCTGTAGTCCTACTATTTGGTAGCTTTTAAACAACTCCAACTAATGGCTGCTGCTCTTTACCATTTCGTATTCCACCCAGATAGATTCCAGTCACTCTTCCTTCCATCTGTAATCCTCTCTTACCAACGTACTGATCCCATTGCATATTATTAAAACAACTCTTCACCCTTTTCAATCTTGTCTGTTCTTTCTGAATGCCGGATATCCATGGATAGTCAGTTTGCAGTCCTGGTCACCATGCAGTTATGTTTCTGTAATTTACATTTGTTTCTGTGTTTAGATCTTCTATGCTGTTGCAAAAGCTGTGTGTATTCAGGTAGAACACCCTTTTCACATGATTCTACATTCCAAGCATACTTGATGCTCAGCTTTGTACTCCTGACTTTGTTTCTCCCTCATTGCTTTTCAACTTCCTGTTAACCGATGAATTCCCTTTCAATTTCAGTTACCCTCCACGTTCCCTTGACAAGTGAAATTAAACCAATCCCAGCTGGCAATGTTTCATTTTTATCGAAGATTGATCTGTTGAAGGGATACAGGAAGTAATATTATCATGAAAGCTAAAATAATATCAGTTTTTCTCACTTCAAATGGGCTGTATCAGTGTCACACAGTGCCTTTTGGGTTTAGTAATGTCCCAGGGACATTTCAAAACTTTGTGAATCAGGTTATAGTATTACAGTGTAATTTATTTAAAAATGTCAGAAGTAACACTTGAGAACAATAGGTAAAACTGAAATGAGTGACCACTTACTCTGAGATTGTGCCCTCAAGTCCGAGACTCTTCAACAAGGGAGAATAACCTATTCACATTGACCCTGTTACATCCCCTCAGAATCTTATGTATTTCAATATATGGACACCTCCCATTCTTCTAAACGCCAATAAGTATGGGCCCAACCTACACAAGCTGTCCTCATTAGACAGTGCCTCCAAACACACAAGCAACCTAGTGAACCTTCTCTGAACTGCTTCTAGAGAACGTTATGGCCACATGTAAACAAATAGTGACTTGATGATGGGATACTAGCATCTGTGTTATTTCAAAAACTGTTTACAGTATTCCAGTTATGGTCTGATTAGTGCTTGTATAGTTTTAGAGAGATCTCCCTAATTTACTATCCTGTAGCATTTGAAATAAAAGCTAGGATTCTATTTGCTTTCCCTATTATAAGCTGAACTTGTATGACAGCTTTTTGTAATTTATGCATATGGACCCCCCAATCCCTCTGTGCTTAGCTTTCGACAGTCTCCATTTAACTAACATTATGCTTCCCCAATTCTTCCTGCCAAAGTACATAATGTCACATTTCCCTACATTATATTCCATATGCCAATTTTTGCTCACTCACATTACCTGTCTAGAAACTTCCCCAGACACTTTGTGTTATCCTCACCACTTGCAGTCCCCGCTATTTCCATGTCATCCGCAACGTTAGCTTACAGTTCATTCATTTTCTTTGTCTAAGTCCTTATTATTTATTGCAAATAAATGTAGCCCCAGACTGATCCTTGTGGCACATCATTAGTTATATGTTTCCATCATGAAAGTGACCCCTTATCCCCCCTCTCTGCCTTCTATTAGTTTATCCATATTAATATATTATCTCGAACACCATAGGCTCTAATCTTATTAAGTATGTTAATGTGTGGTCCCTTAACAAATGTCTTGAGAAAGTTCAAATATATTACATCCACTGTTTCTACTTTGTCTATTCTGCTTGTTACCTCCTCAAAGAATTCTAGAAAATTTGTCAAACATGATTTCCCCTTCATGAAGTCATGCTGACTCTGTTTGATCATATGATGCATTTCTGAACATTTTGCCATTAAATCCTTTATAATCAACTCTAAAATTTTCCCAATACCAGATGTTAAGCTAACTGGCTGATAGTTATTTTTTTTTGTCTCCTTTCTTTTTTAGGTAAAGGAGTTACAATCCTTTAGGACTTTTGCAGAATCTAAGGGTTCTTGGAACATTACTATTAGTGCATCCATTATCTCGGTAGCTATCTCTTTTAATATCCTAGTATTTATCTCAACAGGACCAAGGGACTTTTCAGTATTTCACTGAATTTTTTCCCTAACACTTTTTCTCTACTAACAGTTATTGTACCTATTTCCTCTCCTCTTTTGGTCCCTTGATTATTTAATTTTAGTGGAATGCTATTAATGTTTTCTACTGCGAAGACTGAAGCAAAGTATTTATTCAATTCATCTGCCATTTCCTGGTTCCCCATCATTTTATCCCCAGCCTCATTCTCTCAGGGCCTGTGTGAATGTTGACCTCTCCCTTATTTTTTATACATTTAAAGGATTTCTTGCCATTTATTTTGATATTACTTGCAAATTCATCTTTGAAATTTAATCTTTCCCCTTTTCTTTTTTTTCGGTCATCTTTTGTTGGGCTTTAAAACTATAGCTCTGGCTAACCACTAATCTTTGCCATTTTTAAAAAATTCAATTTGATGGTATCCTTAATTTTCCTGGTCAACCACCATTGGCATATTCCCTTGCTAGAATCCTTTTTTCTCACCAGGATTCATACTTGATCTAAGAGTTCTAGAAACACAGATAACTCACTTAGGATACATTGTAGTGCATGGGCAGGGGCAATGGCAAAGTGAAGACTGTGTCTGAATTTCACATGCCTAAACCTAAATGGAAGTCATGTGAGGTTTAGCAATATGTTGCTTTATCAGAAATGGTGTCTAACTTCAGCACAATTACTGTACCTTGAACAAATTTGTTATGCAACCTACAATGACAGTTTGATCAGGAGAACACCAAGCAGCTTTCATTAAGCTGAAGGCATCCCTGATAAAGAAATTGTGCTGGCCATCTCTGATTTTTCTAAAACATTAACAATGGCAATCGATATTTGTCACTTGGAGTTAGGTGCAGTTGTGTTACAGGACATTGAATCAGGAATAGAGAAGCCACTGGAGTACTTTTCTAAGAAATTAAACCAATGTTAAATGATGTCTTTTTCTTTAGTAAAGAGGATTTTGGGATCACTATAGACTACACAATGTTAAAGAAGTAATGTCTGTCATGTTTTCAAAGAAATATTAATATGTACAGCCTATAATCCTTAACTTTCATAGAGACATGTAAAAGTTAAATGTTAGAGTATCCAGGTAGTTAATTGTTAGTTCATTCTGATAATATTCAAAATTCTTCATATTTCTGCAAAAGGTAATGTGATAGCAGATGCTTTTTCCAGAATGGATTAGTTTAAGAATGTAAGAAAAGGATGGTCAGTTATGTGTAAACCTGTGCAGGAGATAAGTCAGGATGAAAGGATGGGTTTCTATTGGGTTTTATTTTCTATGGGGAAACATATTCTTTAATAACATTTCATCATTTCAAAGGGTGGAATTATGTAAATATCACAGCTTCTGCATTTTGGGCTATGCACTGAAAATGGGAAAAGTAGACATTTCTTTAAAATATTATTGGGGGGTGGTGTGTTTGGAATGTGCAAGATTTTGTATGTAATTTGGAAAAGAAACAAGTACATCGAAAGCAGCGATCAGTGGTCCTTATGGAACAATGCTAAATCTTTACAGTAGCGTTTGTAACAAATAGGACTATTTTAACCTGTTAGTGATGAAACCTAGTGTGCCTCAGTTTCAGTTCCTCATTGCAGTCAGTCAGCCAGGACAATTGATTTTTCTGGTTTAATTAGAATCAAGCACATTTCTCACAGCTTATGGAATAGTAAGGCTCAATTACCTTCCCAACTGAGTTGTGACACTGTGCTATAATAATTCTGTGAACTCTTTTTGAGCTGACAGAAGCTCTTCATTACTACCAGCATTGAGAGATCGTAGAAACAGGTATAGTATAAGAAAAACCCGTTCTTAGTAGCCATGTTGTATTTTGTGCATAATTGCTGATAGTTTAGCATGGCATGATGACTCAAAAGTTGAATCAGATAGAGATCCATAACATAGTTATTAGAATCTGGTTGTATTGTTTGGGGATTGAAAAATGGCAGGAAAAGATTATACTTCAATAATGTAAGTACATTGAATTTCTCCAATTTAACAACCAGATTTCCCAAATACATCAGGGAATTTTGCAAAAATTAAAACAGGAATGCTGGTGGCAAGAAATGAGCTATTAGAGTTTGGGGAATTTGTTGAATTTTTTTTTCTTGCTTGTTTGTTATTAGCTCCATTTCATTATCTACCACCTCAATCATCTTCTCTGTTTGATCCCAGCTTTCTGGCTACCTGCTTTCAAAAAATAACAAAAAAAAGTCAGTAGTTGTGTTATTCTGGATGTAGGTTTGCTCGCTGAGCTGGAAGGTTCATTTTCAGACATTGTGTCACCATACTGGGTAATATCTTCAGTGAGCCTCCGGACAAAGCATTGCTGATGATTCCTGCTTTCAATTTATATGTTTGGGTTTCTTTGGGTCATTTCATTTGGTGATGTTATTTCCTATGTGATGTCATTTTCTGTTCTTTTTCTCAGGGAACGGTAAATCGGGTCCAAGTCAATGTGTTTGTTGATGGAGTTCCGGTTGGAATGCCATGCTTCTAGGAATTCTCATGCGTGTCTCTGTTTGGCTTGTCCTAGGATGGATGTGTTGTCCCAGTTGAAGTGATGTCCTTCCTCATCTATATATAAGGATATTAGTGAGAGAGGGTCATGTCGTTTTAAAAACTTGATGTTCATATATCCTGGTGGCTAGTTTTCTGCCTGATTGTCCAATATAGTGTTTGTTACAGTCCTTGCACAGTATTTTGGAAATGACGTTAGTTTCGCTTGTTGTCTTTATAGGGTCTTTCAAGTTCATTAGCTGCTGTTTTAGTGTATTGATGGGTTTGTGGGCTACCATTATGCCAAGGGGTCTAAGTAGTCTGGCAGTCATTTCTGAGATATCATTGTTATAGGGGAGAGTGGCTAGGGTTTCTGGACATGTCTTGTCTGTTTGTTTGGGTTTTCTGCTGAGAAATCTGTGGAGTGTGTTCGTTGGCTACCTGCTCTTTTAGAATACACTGTGTAGGTGATTTTCCTCTGCTCTGCATAGTTCCTCTGTGCTGCAGTGTGTGATGGCTCATTGGAATAATGTTTTGATGCAACTTTGTTTGTGGATGTTGGGGTTATTGCTTTTGTAGTTCAATATTATTCTGTATGTGTTGTTTTCCTGTAGACACTGGTTTGAAGTTTCCATTGGCTGTTCACTCTATTGTGACATCTAGGAATGGCAGTTTGTTGTTGTTTTCCTCCTCTTTAGTGAATTTTATGCCAGTAAGGGAATTATTGATGGTCTTGAAAGTCTCCTCTAATTCGTTTCATTTAGTGATGACAAAGGTATCATCCACGTAGTGGACCCAAAGTTTGGGTTGGATGGTTGGCAGAGCTATTTGTTCAAGTCTCTGCATTACCGTCTCTGCTAAGAACCCTGATATCGGAGATCCCATGGGTGTTCCATTGGTTTGTCTGTAGGTTTTGTTGTTGAAGGTGAAGTGGTGAAGCCACCTTCAACAACAAAACCTACAGACAAACCTGCAATATCAGGGTTCTAGGCAGAGATAGTAATGCAGAGACTTGAACAAACAGCTCTGCCAACCATCCAACCCAAACTTTGGGTCCGCTATGTGGATGACACCTTTGTCATCACTAAATGAAACAAATTAGAAGAAACTTTCAAGACCATCAATAATACCCTTGCTGGCATAAAATTCACTAAAGAGGAGGAAAACAACAACAAACTGATACTTGATATCGCAGTAGAGCGAACAGCCAATGGGGAACTTCAAACCAGAGTCTACAGGAAAACAACACATACAGACCAAATATTGAACTACAGAAGCAATCAACCCAACATCCACAAATGAAGCTGCATCAGAACATTATTCCAATGAGCCACCACACACTGCAGCACAGAGGAACTATGCAGAGCAGAGGAAAATCACCAATACCATATAATCAAAAAGAACAGGTACCCAATTAACACAGTCCATCGATTTCTCAGCAAAAACCCCAAACAAGCAGAGCAAACATGCCCAGAAACCTTAGCCATCTCCCCTACATCAAAGACATTTCAGGGATGACTGCCAGACTACTCAGACCCCTTGGCATCATAGTAGCCCACAAACCCACCAACACACTAAAAAAGCAGCTAATGAACTTGAAAGACCCTACAAAGACAACAAACAAAACTAATGTCATTTACAAAATACCATGCAAGAACTGTAACAAACACTACATTGGACAAACAGGCAGAAAACTAGCCACCAGGATACATGAACATCAAGTAGCCACAAAACGACATGACCCTCTCTCACTAATATTCTTACATACGGATGAGGATGGACACCACTTTGACTGGGCAAGCACATCCATCCTAGGACAAGCCAAACTGAGACACGCATGAGAATTCCTAGAAGCATGGCATTTAAACTGTAACTCTATCAACCAACACATTGACTTGGACTAATTTACCACCCCCTGAGAAAAAGAACAGGAAATGACATCACCATAGTAAATGACATCACCACAGGAAATGACATCACCAACCCAAGAAACCCAAACATATAAATTGACAGTAGGAACCATCAGCGATGCTTTGTCCAGAGGCTCACTGAAGATGCTACCTAGTATGGTGACAAAACGTCTGAAAATGAACCTTCCAGCTCAGCGAGCAAACCTCTATCTAGAACCTCAACCTGAGCTACAAATCTTCTCAAAACTTGCTAGTTGTGTTATATTATCATCCATCTTACCACAACTATGATGCCACATATTTTAAGGCATCTAACAGAAAACTGATCTGATGTAGACTAAAGGGAAACCAGGGGGAGGCACAGTGGCTTCCAGTGTTGCCTCACAGTGCCACGGTTCTGGGTTTGATTCTAGCCTTGGGCGATTGTGTGGAGTTTGTACATTCTCCCCGTGCCTGCTTGGGTTTACTCCGGGTGCTATAGTTTCCATTCACAATCCAAAGATGTGCAGGTTAGGGTGATTGGCCATGCTAAGCTGCCCATAGTGTTCAAGGATGTGTAGGTTACGTGCATTAATTAGGGGTGAATATAGGATAATAAGGTAGGGGAATTGGTCTGGCTGGGTTACTCTTAGTGGGTCGGTATGGACTGTTGGGCCGAAGGACCTGTTTCCACACTGTAGGGATTCTATTTCTATAAAAAGAGATAACTTATATGTTTGTCTTTAATTGGTGCTCAACAAATGTTTAACAAGCCAAAAAAACATATTACTGCCTGCTCTGCACTTTGCTGTGCGTTAATTCCCGAGGGATTTTAGAAGTGTGGAAAAAAATGCACTGTAAAAGGTTAATGCTAAATGGCTGCTCATTAATGCATACTTAAGCAAGTTTGTTAACTCACATATCAGTAATTTCACCCCCAGCTGGAACTCCAAACTGCTGTTTGGTTTGGCAAAATACAGGAATCCCAAAGCTATAGCAGTGTTCAAGTTAACATGTTCATATTTTGTCAGTTGTGAAGTCATCAGTTTTAAAACTTACAAGGATATTTCTTTTTAAAAAGAACACGGTGTCCTCGTTATGATTATCTAGGTAATTCCTGTGGTCTTTCAACCATGAAATTTTCATATTGAAATAGTCACATATCAAATTACCTGAAAAGATTGCTCCATCTGCTCCTTTCCAGATGAATTGTGGACCCATTAAATCTCACTTTTAGTTGCCATTCAGATATGCTTTTTCACATTCAAATCTACTGAATCTATCATACTAATCCATATCCAGCCTGGTTTCTCCTGAATGTTTTGTAATAACTGTGATAAATTATACAAATTTTTGGAATGTCTGACAATAGGCAGGAATCTTAGAGTAATTGCGAGACTTATATTATTGCGAGAGTAGATCAATAACATATGTGTCAAAGATCAAATTTATTTTGGAAAGTCACTGGCTGTTTCTGATTTAATGAATTATTGAAGAGCAATATATCTTTGACTCGCCTACTAAGCAGAGCAAGGACATGAACATGGAGTATATTTACTGAGGTAAATGCATTGTAAACCGTGATAGAGTCTATACAAAATTGTTAGTTATCAGAGATCAACATTTGGAACTGGGATGTCAATTGGAAATTTGACCCTTCATAGTTGATGACAAATATGGGAAATTTTGTTGTTAAAGTTTCAATGTTTCCGTCTTCCCTACAAATCATCCAGCCGACCAAATGTATTGGCACATGCTTCTGTTCTGTTTTGTTCTTTGTTCTTTGTGTTACCAAACAGTTTTGGGATTATGAAATCAGAATAGGCATGATCATTTTCATCCTTTAACAAACAGAAAGTGAATCCCGTGGCTGTTGTAGGATTAACTTTCAGTGGTGCAAATGTATCAAATACATTTCAGATGACGTGTTATGATTTGCTGCAGTTAAAGAGCTGTTTTGAAATCCTCCTGACACACACCGATGTAGTCAGTCCATTCTCCCTGTGCACACCCCTATCTCTCTCACCCCATGTTTGTGGCACTTGGTGACATGTAGCAAAATACATTACACTGAATGTCATGATCAATTACAATCTGCTAATTGTCCTGCACATGGAGATACAAGAAATAGAGTTTATAGAATAACCAACAGTGCATTGAAAGTCCAACATCAATCTGGGAATAAGAGAACAAACACTGAAGGCATGGGATAATAATCTAGAAAGAAAAGTGTAACAGATACAAGGAAACGCCATGAGCTGCAAACTCTCCCCCACGCCAGTCCCCATCCTGACTTGGAAATGTATTGATGTTCCCATGAATTTGCTCAGTCTCCCTAACAGAACTGCGAGTGTACACAGACCAACAATTAAACAAGGGAATTGTTAGGCTGCAACAATTTAACAAGGGAATCCATCACCACTTTCTCCAGGGCAGTTAGGGATGAGCAATAAATGCTAGCCCAACCAGCAATGCTCATGTTCCACGAATGATGAAAAACAGTGTACAAATGAAAGGGATTACTTAATTAATTTCTTAGAGCTTTTAAGGGGTCGTTAACTGTATAATTTGACATACATTAGTTTAATTCTGTTTAATTTCACTTAACTTGGATTCATCATTTTAACTGATTTATTTAAAAGATTGAAAAGAGTTATAACTCAAACATAACTGGAAATTAAGCATGGCTATTCCCAGAATTATCATAAAAGTTAAAGATTTTAACAACGTATAAAGTTCCCCAATTTACTTGCTTTTTAGACTCAGGTTAACAGAAAACACAACACAGCCAACAACGTCCACATTCTATCCATGAATATTTAAAAAATCTGAATAGTTAATGGTAATGACTGAAATGTCATGTTTGTAGATTAGATGTTTCATGTCCCTGTAATTCCAGAAGTAGCTTTTGCAGAAATAATTCCAGAAACGATAAAAAATATCTTCTTAAGGAAGAGATAATAACAGAATTGTTTCATGTTAGACAAGTCTCCTACCCACTGAATAATGAGACATTATCACGACCCAGATATGGAAAGGACTATAAAAATAAAATAAGTTGCCTACATTAATTTTAAGGTAATTTGATTCCTCAAAAAGAAATTCATGCTGTTTATTTCTAAAACAAGTGGATGCTTTACTCATCTAACTTTGACCTTGCATCTTACAGTCCATTATGTGTGCATTAGCAATGACATCAACACCTTTCTATTGGACCTGCAGTTCAACAAGGATGTATCACTGGCCTTGATCTGTTTTCTTTTGCTTGAGCTGAATCCTGGAGAGTACAACTTGTCAAAGGATGAATGATGTTGAACTACGTCTGAAAGTATTTGTTGATGTCAGCTGGGTAGAACATATTTGTATTGCTGGAGATTGTAAATTTAACACTGGCTATCTTCAAGGCTGAGTTTGAACTATTAAGCCTTGCAGTCAATTGGCAGAAAACTAAAGTGTAACAATTCAAAATTGTAAATCAGCTAGTTTCCACCCCTGAGCACCCATAATCTGGCCTGGATGTCACTTCAGGTCCAGAAAGTGGTAGACATTTAAGTGCCCCATTTCTTAGTAATTTGGATCAAAACACTTGGGAAAACTACATTTGCAATATAGATTGTAGCAAAGCAAGAAGTTGACCTTCTGAAAGAATATACATTTAAGTTGTAAGATTTCCAGCAAGATCAGAGTTTCAAAGCAGAAATGTGAATTTTGTTAAGCTTCAGCATGTTTTTGTGAAATGGATGATTTTAGATCTTTATTATGTCACATTTATTCTTGCAAAGGTATGATATATATTTCAGTTGTTCCACATAGTTGCTCAGGAAAAGTTGCATTATTAATTATATGGTTTAGTTCCTGAGTGATGACTCAACTGACCCTTTCTGCCAAGCTTCTTCCCCCCACAAACCCATTACCCCGTCAAACCTGGAACCTAACAACCTCCTTCCTCTGCTGGTGACTAGATTCTCCTTGCTGACTCAACACCAATGCTTACTAAACCCTGCCAGACTCAATTTCATACACCTAAAGCTCACCACTATAGACACAGCATTACTTATTTGACTCCCTTGCTAACTTGCATCCTGATTCAGGGGTGCTGGTGTTGGACTGGAATGGACAAAGTTAAAAATCACCAGGTTATAGTCCACCAGGTTACTTGGAAGCACTAGCTTTCGAAGTGCTGCTTCTTCACCACCAAATGAATTAACTTGTATCATGGCAATGTATCCACTTGACACACTACCCACCTGCCACCTTAGCATATTTTTTTACCTGGCACATACTGAGCTCCCGCCCAGCACCCTAACCTCATACTTACCTTGTGTACTTACCATTTGACAGCAGCTATCAAATTGGCTGTTTACAATTCTTGACCTTGAATTTTCAGTAAACATTAGCAGATTACTATAAGAAAGTGGGATGTCATTTGCTTTCCCCTGACAGTTCTCCACAATGAGGCTTTGAGTCATAGAGTTGTACAGCATGGAAATAGACCCATCAGTCCAACTCATCCAAGTCAACCAGATATGCTAAATTAACCTAGTTCTATTTACTAGCATTCAGCCCATATCCTTCTGAATCCTTCCTATTATATATCCATCCAGGTGCCTTTTAAATGGTGTAATCGTTCCAGTCTCCACCATTTCCTTTGGCAGGTCATTCCATACATTCACCACTCTCTGCATGAAATATTTGCCCCTTAGTTCCCTTCTAAATCTTTTCCTTCTCACCTTAAACCAATGCCCTCTACTTTGGACTACCCTACCCTGGAGAAAAGACCTTGGCTATTCACCCTATCTATGCCTCACATTATTTTATAAACTTCTGTAAGATCACCCCTCAGCCTCCGATGCTCCAGAGAAAATAACCTAGCCTATTCAACCTCTCCCTATAGCTCAAACCCTGCAACCCTAGCAATATCCTTGTAAACCTTTTCTGAATCCTTTCAAATTTAACAACATTTTTTCTATAGCAGAGAGACCAGAATTGCAGGTAGTATTCCAAAAGTGGCCTAACCAACGTCTTGTACATCTGCAACATAACCTCCCAACTCCTATACTCAATGCACTGACAAGCATACCAAACACCTTCTTCATTATCCTATCTACCTGCGACTCCACTTTCAATGAACTATGAACCTGCACTCCAAGTCTCTTTGTTCAGCAATGCTCCTCAGGACCTTACCGTTAAGTTTATAAGTCCTGCCCTGATTAAGTACGGCTCCATTTTTCTGAGGGAGACCTGATTGGAATCACCTGTCAGAAATGCTGAGTTCTCTCCTTTTGTTAAAAAACAGTATAGGATGGCAATCTGTCGAAGATTGTCCCTTCGTGGACAGAAGAGAGAGTTTAAAAAGATATGAGGGGCAAATATTTTACACAGAAGGTGATTCGCATGTGGAAAGAACTTCATGAAGATGTGGGTACAATTACAAAGTTTAAAAGACATTTGGATAAGTACACGAGTAGGAAAGGTTGGGAGGGATCTGGGCCAGGAGCAGGCAAATGGGACTAGTTTAGTTTGGGATTATGTTCAGCATGGACTGAAGGGTCTGTTTCCGTGCTCTATGCCTCTATGTCTCTATATTCCAACCCATACTATTTAAAGAAATATTTAAACTGAGTTAGCTTTCTTACTTCTTTTGTTAATCATTTCTCTGAGCAAAACATTCTGGATTGCAAATCCTAAGTGATTTTTCACTGGTACATGTCTGACCATATTTTCATTTAATTTATGCGTTTCTTTCTTCCTTGATTATAATTTGTTACTGCTTCATGAATACAAAACATCAGCAGGGAAGAAATGTGAAAATGTTGAAGTATGGCACATGGGCTGAGAGGTCAGCTTGGGATTAATCTTCAACTGCATCACTTTGAAATGTTTAAAATGTTATAGTTATCAATCTGTTCAGAGATGATATTACACACTTTTGAACGCAAGCCTCCTGGCTCATACGTAGGAACACTATCACTGTACCATAAGCGCCCTAGGGTTGATGGAAACACATCACATGATGGGACGCCTCACTTTAGGAAATATTGGATAGAAAACTGGCTAACCGGTCGAAGTCAGAGAGTGGTGGTAGATGGTAAATATTCAGCCTGGAGCCCAGTTACAAGTGGAGTTCCGCAGGGATCAGTTCTGGGTCCTCTGCTGTTTGTAATTTTTATTAATGACTTGGAAGAGGGAGTCGAAGGGTGGGTCAGTAAATTTGCAGATGATACGAAGAATGGTGGAGTTGTGGATAGTGAGGAGGGCTGTTGTCGGCTGCAAAGGGACATAGATATGAAGCAGAGCTGGGCTGAGGAGTGGCAGATGGAGTTCAACCCTGCCAAGTGTGAGGTTGTCCATTTTGGAAAGACAAATAAGAATGCAGAATACAGGGTTAACGGTAGGGTTCTTAGTGAGGTGGAGGAACAGAGGGATCTTGGGGTCTATGTTCAGAGATCTTTGAAAGTTGCCACTCAGGTGGATAGAGCTTGTAAGAAGGCCTATGGTGTATTAGCGTTCATTAGTAGAGGGATTGAATTCAAGAGTCGTGAAGTGATGTTGCAACTGTACAGGACTTTGGTTAGGCCACATTTGGAGTACTGTGTGCAGTTCTGGTCGCCTCACTTTAGGAAAGATGTGGAAGCTTTGGAGAGGGTGCGGAGGAGATTTACCAGGATGTTGCCTGGAATGGAGAATAGGTCGTACGAGAATAGGTTGAGAGTGCTAGGCCTTTTCTCGTTGGAACGGCGAAGGATGAGGGGTGACTTGATAGAGGTTTTTAAGATGATCAGAGGAATAGATAGAGTAGACAGTCAGAAACTTTTTCCCCGGGTACAACAGAGTGTTACAAGGGGACATAAATTTAAGGTGAAGGGTGGAAGGTATAGGGGAGATGTCAGGGGTGGGTTCTTTACCCAGAGAGTGGTGGGGGCATGGAATGCGCTGCCTGTGGGAGTGGCAGAGTCAGAATCATTGGTGACCTTTAAGCGGCAATTGGATAGGTACATGGATGGGTGCTTAAGCTAGGACAAATGTTCGGCACAACATCATGGGCCGAAGGGCCTGTTCTGTGCTGTATTGTTCTATGTTCTATGAATACACATTGACACACCACACGGATGCTGCCCACAAGTTTCTATTTATTGTCATAATGGTTCAGCTAGCCTTCAACTGGCCAAGACCTGGACAATCTGTTCTTGAATTGTACAAGTCCAGTAAGTACCCAACATGATTTCAAATTGTTCAAAAATAGAAAGAAACTTCAGGAGTGTAAGCAATAAAATAATTTCATCGTAATTCCTCTGACCCTGGAAATATAAAATTCATAAGCAATAATTATCCACTGACAGACCTCGGACATCCACAAGCAACTGAAAATTTATTGTTTTATTACTTTCCATAACCTTCTCTTAAGAAATAAATAGTAATAATCTTCTAGACACAATTGGGTAAATATCACAATTATCAATGAAAAAATTTTGGAAACAGAATAAATTACGTCTTTCTCAATGCATTTGGATAAACACAACCAGGTGAAGAACATCAAGGAACTGATGAAAGAACAGGAGAATGGGATAAATTGGATACTTTTTGTGGCAGATTCTGCACAGATAAACAAACTAAACGGTCTCTTCTGGTGTTGTATCATTCCTGTAAAGATAACTTTTCCTTGAGCGCAGAAATCACACATTTAGCAAAACATTTGTGTCAGGATATAGACCCAGCAGAAGCATCTGTTTGCAATCTTATTTCAAAAAGTTTAGTCAATCTTGATATTTCAAAGCCATTCTGGCCTATTTGAATGCCAGCCAGAAACTCTTGGGCTATTGCAGCTGGAAAGAGTTAACCATGGAACAAGCTACCAAAGAGCTTATTAGAAACCATGGCTGGGGATTGAAATCTTAGTTGACAATTATCTTCAGCTATTGAAAATGCAATACTCTAATCCAGCCAAGAACATAAATTTATTCGCTCTGCAAACTTTTGGAGTATCGATTTAAGAGGCTTTTAGAACATATTAACATACAAATTAGGAGCAGGAGGAAGCCACTCTGCTCCTTTAAGCCGCTCAACTATTAAATAAGATCAGGGCTGATCTGCTTACTCCACAAAGCCACCTAGTCCCTGTAGCCTTCCACCTCTTGCTGTTCTGGAACTTGTCCAACTCCTTTTTCAAAGCCACAATTGCATCTGGCTCTACTGTTTCAGGCACTGAATTCCTGATTTTAACCACACACAGTGTTTAAAAATAATAATCCACATGTTGTTTGTTTTTGCCATACATCTTATACTGGTGCTGTCTGGTTCTTCATCCTTCCACAAATTGGAATTGTTTGTCTCTGTTTGCTCTGTCTAGACTTTTAATGGTTTTGAACCTCTCGATTAAAGCTGCTCTCAGCACACTCTTCTCGAAAAGGAATAACTCCAGATTTCCAAAACTATCCATACAACTATAGTGTCTCGTTGGATGTTTTTGTAACTCTTTTCTACATACTTTCAAAAACCTCACAGGCTTGCTGAATTGATCTGCCTAGATTTACATACAAACTCGAGTTGAGTCCAAGCTAGTCCTTTATGAATATGCAATTATAAACCTCCTCACTTTTATAGTCTATACTACCATTTGGGGCGGCATGGTCACTCAGTGGTTAGCACTGCTACCTCACAGCACCAGGGACTGAGGTTTGATTCCATCTTCGGGTAACTGTCTTTATAGAGTTTGCACTTTCTCTCCGTGTCTGTGAGGGTTTCTTCCACAGTCCAAAGGTGTGCAGATTAGGTGGATTGGCCATGGGAAATTACCCTCTAGTGTTCAGGGATGTGCTGACTAGGGAGGTTAGCGGGATAGGGTAGGGGGATTGCTGTGGCTGGGTTCTCGGATGGTCATTGGGGACTCAATGGGCTGAATGGTTTGCTTCTACACTGTATGGATTGTATGATAAATATGAAATCTAGGATCCCATATAACCATTTTGCCACATGCTTGACCTGTCCTGCCACCAATGTTCCCTCTAAATGTGTGGCTCCACGTGCACATGGCTGCTCCGATATCCCACCATGGTGATTGCTATCAGCAGATGATCCTGGCATTGACTTCTGGTTCTGGAAGCTGCCAAAGGTCCACATAGCCAGTAAGAAAATTAGACGGAATGCTGTCGGGCTCCTTCAATGATTTATGCACATATAGGTCTCTTTAAAATGTATCATAGAACATTGAACATAGAACATTACACAATGTTACGCCGACCTGTGAAACCAATCTGAAGCCCATCGAACTTACACTATTCCATTATCATCCATATGTTTATCCAATGATCATTTAAATGTCCTTAAAGTTGGTGAGTCTACTACTGTTGCAGGCAGTGCATTCCACGCCCCTACTACTCTCCGAGTAAAGAAACTACCTCTGACATCTATCATCCCTCAATTTAAAGATATGCCCCCTCGTGCTAGCCATGGCCATTTGAGGAAAAAGGCTGTCACTATCCACCCTATCTAATCCTCTGATTATCTTATATGTCTCAATTAAGTCACCTCACAAACATCTTCTCTCTACAGCCTCAAGTCCTTCAGTCTTTCCTCATAAGACCTTCCTTCCATACCAGGCAGCATCCTAGTGAATGTCTTCTGAACCCTTTCCGTAGCTTCCACATCCATCCTATAATGTGATTACCAGAACTGTATGCAATACTCCAAGTGCAGCTGCACCAGAGTTTTGTACAGCTGCAGCATGACCTCATGGTTCTGAAACACAATCACTCTATTAATACATGTTAACACGCCATATGTCTTCTGAACAACTCTTTAGCTTATATTGCTTTTTTTTGTTTGTACTTTCAAAATCTATAATTTCAATCTTCAGAATAATAACCAGGAGTTTTGCACCATCTGTAAATTTTGTAATTGTGCCCTGTACCTGCCAGTCTAGTTTATTAATATGTGTCCAAAAAAGCAACAGATTAATATAAATCCCTGGGGAATCCCACTGTACACCTTCCTCCAGTCCAATAAACAACCTCTACCACAACTGTTCCCTGTTAGTCAGCTGGCTTCCTACTTTTGTGTTAGACTGTGAAGTCTCCGATAGAGATTTATCCTGTAGCCCAACTGCCTTTAACATTTCCTGGCTGACTATTTAGGCAAGTCCGTTAGAACTTAGACTCTAAGTTGTAATTGTAATGTAGAGAAGTGTAGGGTGATGCACTTTGGAAGGAAGAACATTGAAGGATAATATAAAATAGAGGATAAAATTCGAAGTTTGGTGTAAGAGCAGAGAGAACTGAGTGCATAGGTGCGTAGACCATTCAAGGTTCCAAGACAGATGGAGAAATGAGTAAGTAAAACATACTGCATCCCTAGTTTTATTAAAAAAGGGTATAGAGTACATGAGCAAGGAGGGGTGTTGAACTTATGCGATCTGCTTTTTAGACCTCAGCTAGAGTATTGTATACAGTTCTGGGCACCACATTTTAGGAGGGATGTAAATGAATTGGAGTAAGTCTAGAAGCTGCTTACAATCATAATTCCAGCAATGAAAAGGTGAAGTGATGGGGATAGATTGAAGACGTTGGAATTGTTTTCCTTGGATTGAAGAAAGCTGAGAGGAGATCTGATTGATGTTTTCAAAATCATGAGAGGGCTGAATATAGCAGGTAGGGAAAAATATTGCTTTTAAAAGGAACAGGAATGAGAGGGCAGAGATTTACAGTGCTTTGCAAAAATAGGAAGGTGATATGAGAAAAACTTTTCTCACTCAGCGAGCAATTAGGTTATGGAATACACTATCTGGAATTTTGATTGATGCAGATTCAGTTGTCGCATTCAAGAGGACTTTGGATTAAATTACTTGGATAACAATAACATGCAAGAGGAAAATGGCAAGAAATTGACACAAAGTAATAATGCTTGAAGAGCTGATGGGCCAAATGACTTTCTTCTGCAACATTCTGTGATGCTGTGCTTTTTTCCTGAATTCTTAGTTCTCAACACTAGGTTCAAGAAATCCTTACTCTGTTCTGTTACATTCCAGCTTCGCTATCTGACATAGCACCAGTCTTGCTCCCTTGTCTAGTTGATCATCTCCTCCTGTGCAGTTGTCAATATGTGGAGGCCAGGGGTACAACACATGGGACTGCAGCAGTTCAAGAAGGCAGCTCACCACCAGCTTATCAAAGGCAACGAGGGAAAGGCAACAAATGTTCCCTGAGCCAGTGACCCACCAAATCCTATGAATGAATAATACTGTCTTGTCAGCCTCTGTATGTATTCATGTTTACCAAAAATCAGTTATTCTTCCCTCAGACTTACTACACACAGAACTATCAATTTCAAGTTCTAAACATTCATACATAATCTTTAGGTTGGCAAAAATTTCTGTCATCATCAGTAATGAACCTACATTTGAAACACAACATTGCTACTGACAATTGAGGGTTATTTCTTTTCTTCAATTTAGTTTTGCCAGGCAGCCTGTACCAGGAAGATTGTTTTTTATTATAACAAATATATGCTCATAAATTTTTTTAATTTACATTTGCAATTCTGTACAGTCTCTGAAATTACCTGATATTACAAAATCCAAAGGTATTTCTTATTCATGCTATTTACACTATTTACGTGCATTGAGGCAATGACAGGGTCTGATAGCTGAATAGAACCTCATTAAACATCAGCAGAAAGACCTTAGACAGTGGGCTTTCCCCACTGCATCTTGGCGGCAGCTGCCACAAGCTTTAGCGCATCGCTCAGCACATAGTCCTGGACCTTGCAATGTGCCAGTCTGCAACAGTTGGTCAAGGTCAACTCTTTACACCGAAAGACCAACAAGTCCCAGGCAGACCAAAGTGCTTCTTTCACTGAGTTGATGGTCATTCAGGCACAGTCGATGCTTGTCTCAATGTGCATCCCAGTGAACAGCCTGTAGAGCACAGAGTCCTTTGACACAAACCTCAGCATAAATCCCTGCACCTCCCTCCAGACGTTCTTTGCACACTATTACTAGGACGATCATCGAGGGGGTGGGGATCTCTTCTCATGTCCTCCTCATACCTCAGCAGCTTAATATCACAAATCATTGTTCTACCCCATTTTATCACTAAATGTTATAGCATACAAACAATCAAAATAATTGTGTGATAGAGCATACTACCTATGTTCAGTTGTCATCTTGTATACTTTTTTCTTGATCTTTTTAACAATTCAGTTTTAATACTTGTCAAATACTATCAGGGCTCATTTACATAGCTGCACTTTAAATGCACAGAATTCTCATTATTTAGTTAATGCAGCTATTGGAGTTGTTGATATTTTACTCATAATAAAAGGTCAAGTCCTTCATACAAATTTTTGAGATTCCGTCTTCCTATTCAGGCTTCAATGATTTGTATATATCCCCGATCAGTACATTTTTTAAAATAACCCCTTCCTGAACATTTTCTTAATCAGTGAGACTTGACCTTCTTTTTAATGGAGTATTTCTGTCCAACAAAATAGTTTTGGCATACCCAGCTAAAGCTCACCGATCTTCAACTTTGAACAAGAGTTTCCTTTCTTTATTAGGTAAAGAAAAGGCACCCATTAATGCAATCAGTCATAACCTCAGTGCATGCAGAACAGGCTTCATTATTGTCCTTAGCCATTATTCACAGTTATTAATTTCTTTTAAAATATAGTGTTATGACTGAAGATATGGGATATCAAATAGGTGTTCTAGTAATTATACCTTAATAATATATTTCTGTAATTCTGTTCTAGTGCATTCATAAATTTCAATGCGTCTATTCTAGTGCTGTAAATCAGGGAAATCTTTAAATTATCTACTGCAAATGAGTGCTGTAAATACATTTAAATTATACAATGAATATTTATTTTGTGGGACAAATTTCACCAACCATGCAAAAACAGAAAGTTTATGCAGCTTCAACAAAATGTGTTTATATTTACTACTAATCTATTTGCAAAAAATACATGCAAAATATTATCTATAGTTCCCACTATACTGCCATTCCCTAGGATAGTCTGAGAGCTCTCAGCTTCTTCCTCAACCAGCGGCCTGAACAATCCTCATCCACCACCACACTTCTCCACTTGGCTGAACTTGTTCTCTCACTGAACAATTGCTCTTTTAATTTTGCCAAGTCAAAGGGGTGGTTACGGACACCTGCATGGTTTGCAGTTATGCCTGCCTCTTTATGAGGTTTGTGGAACAATCCTTGTTTCAATCCTACACTGAACACCTCCCACAACTCTTTTTCTGACACATACCTTCCTCTCTTTGATCTCTCTGTCTCCATTTTGGGGAATAGATGAAGTCACTGACTCCCATAGCTAACTTCACTACAGCTCTTCACACCCTACATCCATTCACCAAGTTCCTTCAGTTACGTCATATCTGTTTGGATGATGCCACCTTCCAAAGTAGTGCTGCTGACATGGCTTGTTTCTTCCATAACTGTGGTTTCCCACCCAGTGAGGGCCCGCGGACCCTCAACTACATCCAACCAATCACCTGTGCTTCTACCCTTGCCCCTTCCCATTGCTCACAACAGTGAGTTGGGTTCCCCTTGTCCTCACTTTTCACCCCACCAGCCTCCACATTCATAGGATCATTCTCCGCCATTTCAGATAAATCTAGCAGAAAGCCACCACCAAACATATCTTGCTCTCACTCCCCCTGTTTGCATTTAGCAGGGATTATTCCCTTCAGGATATCCTAGTCCATTCCACAACCACCAACACTAACCCCCTTCACATTGTACCTTCCCATGTAACCACAGAAGGTGCAAGAACTGCCCCTTCACCTCCTCCCTATTCACCATCCAAGAGCCCAAACAGACTTTACAGGTGAAGCAGCGTTTCACCTGTACCTCCTCCAATCTCATGTACTGTATTCGCTGCACCCAATCTGGCCTACCCTACAATGTGGCCTCCAGTCTGTGCGCTAGCTGGACCCCAACCTTCCTGTAGCTGGTCATTTTAACACAGCGTCCTGCTTGCACACCAACATGTCTATCCTCGGCATGTTGCAGTGTTCCAGTGAATCACAGCGCAAACTGGAAGAACAACATCTCATCTTCAGACTTGGCACTTTATAGCCTTCTGGGCTCAATAATGAGTTGAACACCTTCAAATTGTGAACCAATTCCTTCCCTTTCTTTCAACTTTGCTTGCTACTGTCTCTGTCAACATATTCGCTCTCCCCTCCCCCCATTCCTGTGGGACTGTCTTCTTTCCAGACGTCAGTTAGACACACTGTTGTTCTGCCATTCTCACATTCTGATCACTTAATCTGAACTGTCAACATCTTTTCTCCACCAGCACTCCAAACAATGCCCCCCTCCCAACTATTGCATAAATACTGCCCCCCTTCACACTACTCTTCAGCTCTGATGAATAGTCACCGAGATTCAAAATGTTAGCTTGCTCTCTCTCTATGAATGGTGCCTGACCCACTGTGATCTTTCTTTTTTGTTTTCATTGCCTATGGTTTGATGAGTTCTATATGATGTATCAATTTAAAAGAGATTATTAAAATTCTCTGTTCAAATATCCTCATTTTAAATGTTCCTTAGCATCAATATTTAAATTTTATGCTATTAGCATAATACTAAATGGAGCACAAATATGGAAATATGTAACCTTAAGGGGTTTGTTAAAAATGCTAAAGATTTTGTGAGTTTTAAGCTTTATTGTAGTTAATGAGCATAACACTTCACTGTGATTGTAATTGTCGACAAACTCAAGAGACATTTATTGTTATAATAAGCTGTTTCTTTTTAAACCTCATGAGCTGAAGTAGAATCATTAAAATGGGATTGAAATATTTATTCTATCTACTCTCTGTTGTAAGAGAGCAGTCAGAGAAGAAGTGACAATAATAAAAGATGTAAATAAGACCAAAACTGAGGAACAGTGAAGGATAGTTAATGTTCTGAACAATTACTTCCTCCGAGTATTCACAAGGGAAGAAATGAGCAACACATCCTCTCCGGAATTACCCAATGTAAAATTAATGACTTTGATATCAATTAGATAGAAGTCCTAAATGGGTTGAAAGAACTCAAAACAAATTACCAGGGATAGATGGTATTTATTCCGAGAGGTCAAAAGAAACTAAGGAAAAGATTATTGTCAACCATTCCCAGAGATAATGAGGAAGTACTGGTAAACTAGAAACACACTTTCACTTCATGCAATATAATGCATCCAATTCGATTACCCACAGTATGGAAACAGGCCCTTTGGCCCTACAAGTCCACACCAACCCTCTGAAGAGTAACCCACGCTGATCCATTCCCCTACTCTATATTTACCCCAACTAATGCACTTAACACGATGGGCAATTTAACATAGCCAATTCACCTGGCATGTCGGAAAAAAACCCAATCAGACAAGGGGAGAATGTGCAAACGCCACCCAAGGCAGAATTGAACCCAGGTCGCTGGTGCTATGAGGCAGCTGTGCTAACCACTGAGCCACCATGGCACCTGGTCCTAGTGTAGTCAACTCGAGTCGACTTATGAGGAAGGTATGGTTCAGAAGGGAAAGATGACACCTGAGTAACAATATCCACGTCTGTGAGAAAATAACTTCCCAAATGGACAGCAGAAAATCACCTGAACTTACAAAATACTTTTGACAAATTTTGCTATGGAAACCTGATAAATTAAATTGAAACTGTAAAGATTCATAGTAAACCATAGTAATATCTGAAAGCAACAATGTAACAAATATTCATGGGGGGGGCAACATCAGAGTGGAGAAAATACTCTTTTTTTTTACACAGGGTTCAGTTGTCTGATAAATACTTCTTTACAATAAATGATCAGCACTCAGAAACATGCTGAAAACTTGTCAAACATCCAATAATAGCAAATCATGATGGACAGTGGAATTAGAGCAAGCAGTTCAATAATAACAAAATTAGGTAGATAAAATATGTAGGGATCAATGGTAGTTGAAATGCAGTCAAATGCAGATTACTATAAACAGAATAGAAAAATAAATAATATATACACTTCACAATATCTAACAAACACAGAATTATAGAATTGTTGTGGTGCGGAGGAGACAGTTGAATCCATTGCATCTGTGTTGGCTCTCTGAATGAACATTATAACTCAATGGCATCTCCTTCCTATTTATGTAAATCAACTAATGCTCTCTCGAATGCCTCACCTAAACATTCCTCCACCACATTTCGAGGCAGTGCATTCCAGAATCGAACTACTGATGATTTTTTCCATTGTGCATTTGCTTCTTTTGCAAAGGACCTCACATCTGTGCCCTCTGGTCTTCAATCCTCTGACAATCCTCTCACTTATCTATCCTGTCCAACCCCCTCACCATTCTGAAAACTCCTATCAAATCTCATCCTAGCTTTCTCTTCTTCAAAGTAAACAATTACAACTTTTCCAATCTATCTTCGCATCTGAAGTTCCATCCCTGGAACTATTTGCATAAACCTCCTCTGCACTTACTCAAATACATTCACATCCTTCCCAAGTGTGATGGTCAGAACTGTATGCAATACTCCAGCTGAGGGCAAGTTAGTAGCTTGTACAGGTTCAGCATAACCTCCTTGTTCCTGTACCACATGCCCTATTGAAAACGTTGAGGATACTGCATGCCTTATTGACTGCTCACTGTACCAGTTCTATCATCTTTTATAACTTTGCACATATAAATCCAGGTCTCTCTGCTTCTACACACTCTTTAGCATAGTGCCCCTTATTTTACTTTGTATTTCCATTTCCCTTCTATCAAAATATATCACATTGCACTTTTCAAATTGCACCTCTCAAATTTCAAATCTAATGTTGATCTTGCTTTCAGTGTACTTTCTTGCACCTGTAATTTTGTAATCCTTGCCCTGTTCAATCAACCTATGATCTTTGTATGTTATGATCTGCCTATACTGCATGCAAATCAAAACATGTGACAATTAAGCCAATCAAATCCAGATTGAGCATTGTGTATTACTTATGTACCCAGTCCACCAACTTGTCTGGGTCCTTTTGAATTTCTACTTTGTCTTCTTCACAGTTTACAATACTTCCAATATTTCTATAATTTAGAAAATGGATTTTGTCCCTTGTACACCAAGATTTAGATCATAAATATCCATACAAGGGTCACAAAACTAATCCCTGAGAAATTTCACAATAAATCTTCTTCCAACTTGAAAACTATCTTTAGCCATTATTCATTGTTTCTTATCCCTCAGCCAACATTTATACCCATGTTGCTACTGTCCCATCTATCCCATGAACCATAATGTTTCTCACAAATCTGCTGAGTGGCAAACATATTAAAAAGAAACTGATACAATGTTCATAGGCTTTCCACTAATCCTGACCAAATAATGCAAAACAGTAACACAAAAGCCAAATGAAAGTTGAACACCAGAGCTAAAATTGTTAAAGATAATCCACGAAGGCAGGGAGAAACCACAGGCTCCAATTTAGATAAGGCTTCAAATAATGGATCAAGTTCTGATCACTGAGGCATGTGGGAAGCATTCAAGATTGGGAGACTGTGCAAAACCACAATGTGCATCCTTGATGGGGATTGCTCTCAGATATCAGCAAAGATTGGAGAAGTTCAGACTGAAATTGGTCTTGGAGGAATGGATGATTGAGTTTTGCTTTACACTTTGTCAGATTTTACTTTCCATCTGCCCAAGAGTAAAGTATGAAATAGTAAGTGAAATTAAAATGAAAGCTCTGAACTATTGTTGAAGTTAAACAGCAGGAGTAAAACAACAGGAAATATGTTCACACCAGCAAAAGGTAATTTTGTAACTAACATCCAGAAGTTCTTCACAAAGAGAATGGATTCAAAGCACGTTGTAATGCTGTGAAAATGAGTGTTTAAAATTGCTCATCTGTTTGAGCCAGAAACTCCTCGACCTGCCTTGATTGATTGATTGAATTGATTTATTGTCACATAAACTGAAAAGCTTTGTTTGCGAGCAGTACAGGCAGATCATAGTAAGTGAGGACATACTGATCATAAGATGAAAAAATCTTGGACAAAGTGAGAAATACAAGTTATACTGCAAAGGAAGTGCATAAGGCAAGATCAACATTAACAAGACCAGTATTATTTGAAGTTAGAGAGTCCATTCATCAGTCTAATAACGGCAGGAAAGAAGCTGTTCCTGAACCCACTGATATGTGTGTTCAAGCTTCTATTTGTTCTCCCTGTTGGAAGAGATTGTAGGAGAGCATTACTGCGATGGGACTTTGATGATGCCTTTCCGTGACAAAGAGAGGTGTAAATGGAGTCCATGGATGGAAAATTAGCTTCAGTGATGGTCTGGGCTATGCACATAATCTTCTGTAGTTTCTGAAAGTACTGGACAGAGAAGTTGCCATACCAGGCCATTATACACCTGGATAGTACACTTTCTATGGTGCATCTGTAAAAGGTCCTGATGGACATGCCGAATTTCCTGAGCCACCTGAGAAGAAGAAGCATTGTTGCGCCTTCTTCACTGTCTCATCTATGTGGGAAGTCCAGGACAGATTGTCGGTTATTGTCACTCCGAGCTTGACCCTCTCCATCCTCTCAACCTGTGCTCCATTACTGTAGATGGGGGCGTGTTCTCTTCCTTTCTTTCTGAAGTCAATGATCAGTTCTTTTGTTTTGCCAGAAGTTGAGAAAGTGTTTGTTATCATTGCACCACATTGATCCTGTCAGTTACTGTGGTTCATAAATCTCAGTGCAATGAATCCAGTATATATTATTGGTTAAAAAAGAGGCAACTTACAATTATCAAACAAAAACTTCCACTATGAGTTAAGAAGAAGAAGATACAATTAAAGCCCAAAGGAACTCAACGTGCTTGTCTTGAGATGGTTCAGAAAGTTTTAGAGAGCTTGGGGAAACTGCTGCAAGAGGTCACAACAAATAAAAGCAACATTATGCCAAACTTTCTTGCTCAGATAATCTTTGTCTTTGGGCTGGATTTTACAGCTGTCTTGATAGTGTACTCCCAACAGACTAGCTTTAAGCTCTAAAATTCCCTCAAGCCTTTTCACCTCTCTATCTGCCTTTAATATTACCTTGTGTAGCTTGTGGTAAAATGTTGCTTGATTACATGTTTGTGAAATGTCTTGTGATAATCTTGTTATGCTAAAGGCCCTATATAATTGCAAGTTGTTGTGTTTTGCTCTTACCAGCAACCAGCATAATTGAGGTTGTCATGGGAACAATGATGTTGCATGTCATTACAGCTTCATTTTAATATGACCACCCATGAGCTAAGACCAGAGCTTTTATGCAGGTGCTCCAATCAGAAGTGATTTTGGCAAATTGAATGAAAAAATTGTTGGCAACTCAAACATTAGAAAAAATTTTGGGAGGATGTTTTACCCCTAACAGGGATATTCTGTGACATTTCTAATATAAAATAACTCACAACTTCAAGCGCAGCTCTATGATGGACATAAATGCAACCATTTACTTCAAATATGAAGAAAGCGCTGGCTCCAAAAATTGAATTCAATAACAAATCAAACTGACTGAAACTTATCACATTTTGTAGTTTCAATTTATTTTATTTAATTCATGTAAAATGTAATATTAAGAATCATATTTTACAATTGGAACAATTGTTTATAAATGTAAATGAAAATATACCAAAATATATTACAACAACCCAAAAATAATATCTTTCTGGCATATTCCAGTTGACCTTAAGAAATATTGGCCCAGATTTTCTGATGGCCAACGTGTCATTATTCCAGTGTAGGTGCGAATTGTGCACGGGGACCCTGCGGAATCGCCACCATACCAATCCTTGAAGGGTTTGCTTGGAAAATTTAAGATTCCTCTTCATCTGGAATCCACTGGAAGTCTCCACTTAAACCAAAGAATGTGGTCCCACATAAGGATTAGCATGAAAAATGCCAGATCATGAGATTAGGGTCATGTACTGACACAGATAGAGAACAAAGGACAAGTCATTTTCTGACTCGTAGCCAGCGATCAATGGGTACTGCAATGGTCAGCACTAGGATATCAACTATTGACAATATATATTAACAATTTAGATGAGGGACTATGTAATATCCCAAAGTTTGCAGGTAACATAAAGCTGGCTCAGAGGATACCAAGATGTTTGAATGTGATTTGAATAAGTTGATTAAGTGTGCAAATGCACAGCAGATGAACTTAGATATGAATAGATGTGAGGTGATCTCTTTGGTAGCAAAAACAGGAAAGCAGATTATTATCTGAATGGTTGTAGATTTGAAAGGGCAAAGAAGTTGCAGAAAGAATAGTGAGTTGTGCACTTTGGTAAGAAGAGTAAAGGCATAGACTATTTTCTAAACAAGGAGAGGCTTCAGAGATCTGACGCACAAAGGGACTTAGGAGTCCTAGTTCAGCATTCTCTTCAGGTTAATATGCAGGTTCAGTTGGCAGATAGGAAGGCAAATGCAATATTGGCATTCATTTTACGAGGGCTAAAATACAAGACCAGATTTGTACTGCTGAGGCTGCATGAAAGACTCTTGTCTGACCATATTTGAAATATTGTGAGTGGTTTTGGTCTCCATACCCAAAGTAGATGTGCTGGTATTGGAAGGTATCCAGAGGGTGTTTACAAGAATGATCCCGAGGAGGAAGAGTTTGTCATTTGAGGAGTAGTAGATTTCTCGGGGTCTGCACTTGATGAAATTAAGAAGAATGAGAGGGGAATTTCATTAACACATACAGAATACTGAGGCCTGGATAGAATGGACATCGCAAAGATGTTTCCACAGGTATGAGAGACGAGGACCCATGGGCACAGCCTCATAGTGGAGAGATGACTCTTTAGAATTGAGTTGAGGAGGAATTTCTTCAGCCAGAGAGTGGTGAATCTGTGAAACTTGCAGAAGACTGTGGAAGCCAAGTCATTGAGTGTATTTAGGACAGAGACAATAGGTTCTGGATTAATAAGGGGTCAAGGATTATGAGAAGAAGGCAGGACAATGAGGTTGAGAAACCTATCAGTCATGATTGAATGGTGGAGCAGACTCGATGGGCCAAATAGACTAATTCTGCTCCTATATCTTGTAGTCTTATGAAAATGGGAGGTGTAACGACACCTGGAAGTTCTTACATATCACTTGCTCGAGAGGCTGAATGGCTTACTTCCGTTCTTATCTCTTATGGTTTTATGGTCACCTTGCCACTTTGTATCCCTAGCACCTTTCACCCTGGGACCTTACACAGCTGGTACCTTATCCAGCTGACACCCTATGTACATGGCAGCCTTCTCCCAAGAACCGAAACTTCACACTTCATTTGGTACTTGCCAAAGCAGCCGTCTGTGATCCTGGACCTTTAACTTGCCCATAGAGCAGCTGATTGCTGTGAGTAGGGTGTCAAGGTTTTCCTGCAGTTTGAGAGAACTATCAGAATGGAAGTACATGGAAGCCCTGATCAGAATATCCTGTCAGAAAAGTGAAACATTTTTCTCACATTAAAAAATGATGGAGTGGCAATCGGCCGGACATTGTCACTCTTCAAAAAGTCAGGCCCAATGTAAGCACCTTTTGAATTGGCACTGATACACTCAACCACTTAGCCACTTTCTATGAATATCGATGTAAACTAATAGAACTCAGTAAAGATGTGAATTTTATAGTCTGTCCTGATAAAAATCAAACTTTGTGGGCATTTTTGACTGAAGAGTCTATCATGAGATAGATTTTTGATTTGATGCCTGAGCATGAAGCTGGCATTCATGAAAGGTGTTATCCAGCTTTCACTTCCATCAATATATTCATCCATTGTCAATGGAAAACAAAATCAGGTAATATGTGTTACATGTAGCCAATCCACAATAAAATTGATACACTGCAGAAGACCATAGTAAGGTATTTGTTCTTTCTCACCAAAGAATTTGGTCATCATTGCTCACTGTACAGAACATTTTTCTAATGACATTCCACTCAAATGCACATTACTCAAAGATAAATTTTGACATAGTTAAATGTTCTGTAACTCCTATGGATTTGTATGTGAACCTCAAAAGGACAACTCGTAATAAGAATTTAATCCTTCAGTCAGATGTATTCTTCACTATGGCCGTAGGGAGATCACAAAGAATAGTGTCAATTACTGAGTGACAAAGAAGTGGCTTGGATTTTTGCATTGACTGTGGTTACCAACAAATTCCACCCCACACTGTCATTACAAGGCAGCGATGTGCATGTCACTGACCCATTTTGGGTTAAAAACCTGAGATCACAGGAGAGGAGGTTATTGAAATTCACGGCCCGCACAGCCCTCTACAAGATTGTTTAATAGATTTCCAACTTTGCTTTTGAATTAGTTGTCTTACGCAGAGCACAGAAAATTGTTGACAATTATGATTGATCTCCACATTTCAAAGTCAGAACACATAGGTAAACACATCAATGGAATAAGGTACACTTTTGCTCACATTTGGCGACAACATTCTTTATGCTTTCTGATTAAACTAGAGATTATCTTTTAAAAGATGCCTTCATTTATAAGATATACAAGGATGTTGCCAGGATTGGAGGATTTGAGATACAGAGAGAGGCTGAACAGGCTGGGGCTGTTTCCCCTGGAGCGTCGGAGGCTGAGGGGTGACCTTATAGAGGTTTATAAAATCATGAGGGGCATGGATAGTGTGAATAGATAAGGTATTTTCCCTGGGGTGGGCAAGTCCACAGCTAGAGGGCATAGGTTTAGTGTGAGAGGGGAAAAATTTAATAGGGATCTATGGGGCAACTTTTTCATCCAGAGGATGGTGCATGTATGGGTTGAGCTACCAGAGGAAGTGGAGGAGGCTGATACAATTACGACGTTTAAAAGGCATCTTTTATATGAACAGGAAGGGTTTAGAGCAATTCATCAACTTCACCAACACATTCCACCCTGACCTTAAATTTACCTGGACCATCTCTGACACCTCCCTCCCCTTCCTGGACCTCTCCATCTCCATTAGTGACGACCGACTTGACACTGACATTTTCTACAAACCCACCGACTCCCACAGCTACCTGGATTACACCTCTTCCCACCCTATCTCTTGCAAAAATGCCATCCCGTATTCCCAATTCCTCCGCCTCCGTCGTATCTGCTCCCAGGAGGACCAGTTCCACCATAGAACACACCAGATGGCCTCCTTCTTTAGAGACCGCAATTTCCGTTCCCACGTGGTTAAAGATGCCCTCCAACGCATCTCGTCCACATCCCGCACCTCCGCCCTCAGACCCAACCTCTCCAACCGCAACAAGGACAGAACGCCCCTGGTGCTCACCTTCCACCCTACCAAACTTCGCATAAACCAAATCATCCGCCGACATTTCTGCCACCTCCAAACAGACCCCACCACCAGGGATATATTTTCCTCCCCACCCCTCTCCGCCTTCCGCAAAGACCGCTCCCTCCGTGACTACCTGGTCAGGTCCACGCCCCCCTACGACCCACCCTCCCATCCTGGCACTTTCCCCTGCCACCGCAGGAACTGTAAAACCTGTGCCCACACCTCCTCCCTCACCTCTATCCAAGGCCCTAAAGGAGCCTTCCACATCCATCAAAGTTTTACCTGCACATCCACTAATATCATGTATTGTATCCATTGCTCCCGATGTGGTCTCCTCTACATCGGGGAGACTGGGCGCCTCCTAGCACAGCGCTTCAGGGAACATCTCCGAGACACCCGCACCAATCAACCAAAACGCCCCGTGGCCCAACATTTCAACTCCCCCTCCCACTCTGCCGAGGATATGGAGGTGCTGGGCCTCCTCCACCGCCACTCCCTCACCACCAGACGCATGGAAGAAGAACGCCTCATCTTCCGCCTCGGATCACTTCAACCCCAGGGCATCAATGTGGACTTCAACAGCTTCCTCATTTCCTCTTCCCCCACCTCATCCTAGTTTCTAACCTCCTTGACTTGTCCGGACTTGTCCGACCTGCATATCTCCTTTTCCACCTATCCACTCCACCCTCTCCTCCCTGACCTATCACCTTCATCTCCTCCCCCACTGACCTATTGTACTCTATGCTACTCTCTTCCCACCCCCACCCTCTTCTAGCTTATCTCTCCACGCTTCAGGCTCTCTGCCTTTATTCCTGATGAGGGGCTTTTGCCCGAAACGATTTTGCCTGTCCTCGGATTTTGCCTGTCCTCGGATGCTACCTGAACTGCTGTGCTCTTCCAGCACCACTGATCCAGAATCTGGTTTTCAGCATCTGCAGTCATTGTTTTTACCACAGTTGCACATAGTAATCCAGTAATGGCCAAACCAGCATTTTACACGGTTCAGGTTTAACCCCCACTCCCCCGCTCTTGTGTTCTGTGTCTTAACTAATAGAGGTATGTATCATATATGCCTTTTTAACCATCCTATCTATCTGCCCTGTTACATTGAGGTATCTGTGGATATTCACATCAAGCTCCCTCTGATTTTCAGAACTTCCCAGCTAACGCTGTTCAACCCACCTAACCAGTCCGTTGATGTCTTCCTGGAGTTTTCATTATTTACCACTCAAGATTTTCATGCTGCCCATTAATTTTTTAATCATATCCCTTACATGTAAATCCAGACAAGGTGCATTGTCGGCTGCTGCCAGGGCCCTTATCAGTTGCTCTAGGCTGAAGTTGAAATGGTAGTTGGAGGAGGAGGAGGAGGATCCAGTGGTCACATTGTTATCAAGGATATTGATAAAGCCAGGAAAGAGGTTCTGCTGTGTGAATATGAAAAGTCAGTAGAAAGCAGAACTTCAAAGGTATTAATTTCTGATCACTGCCTGAGTCATGTGCAAACTGGGATAGGATGAATAAAATGAGAGAAGTAAATGTGTGTTTCAAAACATTGTTGTAAGAGCCTGCATGTCCCTTTGGTCTTTTTAGCCATAATAGCAGCATCCTGAGCTTGCATGGGCACTCTCACATCAAAATCTTCATCTGAGTTTGTCTTTGGAGTTTAGTTCATCTGTGACTATCCTTTCATTGAGTCTAATGGTTCCCCACTAATACCTGTTAGTAACTGTACAGATCCCATGTCAGTGTCTGAATGAGCTGTGGCTTTCAGATTAAGTTATGCTCCTTCATCACTCATCTGCTTTTCCTCATCTCCTGTATACAGAGCAGACAACTTGTATCGTATATAAGAAAGGGAGTGAAAGGTTGGGTGTATAGGTGGGTCTGTGGCGTAATCAGATTGGTTATGATATTTTTGAATGATGAAGCAAGCTCAAGGAATGAGTCACTTATTCCTGCTCCTAATTTGTAAATTTGTAGGTTGGTATTTTATCTGTTTATAGTACAAGCAATATTTAGAGATTTCATTCTGTTCTCCTCAACTCTGACCCACCTCTCTCAGCTTTTCTTTTCAATTTATCAACTAATTTATTTTAGCTTCTCTTTTTATTGTATTTTATTGCTTGCTTCCTTTTAATACTGCATTCTGAGACAATTAGCCAAATATTTAGATTAGATTAGATAGATTAGATTAGATTCCCTACAGTGTGGAAACAGGCCCTTTGGCCCAACAAGTCCACACCGACCCTCCAAAGAATAACCCACCCAGACCCATTTCCCTCTGACAAATGCACCTAACACTATGGGCAATTTAGCATGGCCAATTCACCTGACCCGCACATCTTTGGACTGTGGGAGGAAACCAGAGCACCCAGAGGAAACCCACACAGACACGGGGAGAATGAGCAAGCTCTACATAGACAGTTGCCTGAGGCTGGAATCGATCCTGGGACCCTGGTGCTGTGAGGCAGCAGTGCTAACCACTGAGCCCTGTGGCACCCTCATATCTTAAATTAGGACGCAAAAGATATGGAGACTGAAGATCAGTATAATAGTGTAGGTAATAAAATATGAGAAGGAATTGCTTGAAATGTACTTATAAAATGTGATAGACAACTCAGAATGTCTAAATCATTTTAGATGATATCAGAATTAACTAATTAATGAACTAAATGCATTTTGTCAAAAAGATTCTAAGATTCCATTTCGGATCAAATTTGACATTGAGTATAATTCATGGTTTGACAACGAAATATGGAGCTAATTCTGTTGGAATTACATTCCATATTTGAGATCGAGAGCAGCTTGGACAGGAACTTGCAAGTGGTGGTGTTCCCATGCATCTGCTGCCCTGGTCCTACTGGAGGTTAGTGGTTGTGGGTTTGCAGGTATCAACATGAAGAAACAGTCCATCAAAAATAGGGGCAGGAGTAAGTCTTTTGCGTCTGCTCAACCATTCAACTCATTACCTTGTTCCTGTTTTCTTCATATATCCTTTGATCGCTTTAACCCCAAGACCGACATCGATCTCCTTCTTGAAAACATTGAATGTTTTAGCCTCAAATGCTTTCGATGGCAGAGAATTCCATAGCTCAGCACTCTATGGGTGAAGAAATTTATCTTTCTCAATCCTAAATGGCTTATCCGTTTCCATAGCAAAGGACTCCTGGTTGTGGACTCCCTTCTCAGTGGGAGCATCCTACTTACATTCACCCTATCTAATCCTGTTAGAATTTTCGAGATTTATTTGAGATCCTTCCCTCATTTCTAAGCTATCCATTTCATTTTTGGTTGATAAAGTTCTTTTTGTCTTTAATTACTGGATTCTGATGATAGTAAAAAGATGGAAACGTTGGGAATTATGGAGCTCTGGTTCTGTAAGGGTTGGTGAATGATAATGGAAAGTGAATTCATGATGTAACTGATTATGTTACTCAGACAACAACAGAGTAGTTTGGAAGAAGGCATCAAACTAGAAAGAATAACATAAGAAGAGAGGTCTCAGATACTAAAGTAGAGAATTGCATTTACTTCTGTATAATACAGGTTACTAACTAAAGAGTGCTACAGTACTGAAGGAGTACAAGGATCTTACTTTAGGATAAGGAGCCAATGGCCTCACGGAATGTAAGTATAGAAACCCACAGCCCTAAGTTACTAACATCAAGTATCTAACTATGTTGAGTGCAGTGTTAACCTAAAGCATAAACGTAGCAGTCCAAGAAACCACCAGAGACAGGATTAGAAGTCAGATTGTAACTCTCCAGAGGTAGTAATAAAGTGGGGAAACTCCAAAGACCTGACCAGAACCTTGGCAGTCTCAAACACAAGGCAGTCGAGAGGAGAGTGCTGGAGAAGAACAGCAGGTCTGGCAGCTTTTGAAGAGTAGGAGAATCAACGTTTTGGGCAAGACCTCTTCATCAGAAATAAGGCCATGAGCTAAGGGGAAAGAGAGATAAACGGGGTAGGGTTGGCGGGAAGGTAGCTGAGATAGTGATAGGTAGACGGAGGTGGGGATAATGGTAACAGATCAGAGAGAAGGGTTGAGCGGTTAGGTGAGAAGGAAGATGGACAGGTAAGACAAGTCGTGAGGGTGGTGCCAATTTGGAAGATTGGAACTGGGATAAGGTAGGTGGAGGTGAAATGAGGAAACTGGTGAAATCCACATTGATGTTGAGTGGTTGGAGGGTCACAAAGCGGAAGATGAGGTGTTCTTTCTCCAGGCATCAGGTGGTTAGGGTTTGGCAATGGAGGAGGCCAGGACCTGCATGTCCTTAGTGGAGTGGGAGAGAGAGTTGAAGCGCTCTGCAAGTAGGCGTCCTGTCTCCTCAGTGTAGAGGAGAACGCATCTGGAGCAACGAATAGAATAAATGACATGTGTGGCAGTGCAGGTAAAACTCTGATGAATGTGGAAAGCTCCTTTGGGGCCTTGGATGGAGGTGAGGAAGGAGGTGTGGGCGCAGGTTTTGGAATTCCTGCAGTAGCAGGGGAAGGTGTCTGGAGGAGAGGGTGTGTTGATGGGGGTATGGACTTGACAAGAGAGTTGCAAAGGGAATGGTCTTTACTGAAAGCAGATAAGGGTGGGGAGGGAAATATATCTCTGGTGGTGGGGTCCATTTGTAGGTGACGGAATAGCAGAGGATGATGCTATGTATACGGAGGTTGGTGAGGTGGAAGGTGAGAACCGGGAGGGGGGGGGTCCTGTCCTTGTGGCAATTAGAGGGCTGGGGTTCGAGGGCAGTGGTGCAGAAAGTGGATGAGATGTGCTGGAGGGCATCAACAACCACGTGGGAGGAGAAATTGTGGTCTTTGGAGAAAGATTTGTGACTATTTATTTGTGTAAAAGAATGCGTTCAAACAAAGATCTTAGTGACAGTGAGAATAGATACAGACCGTTATACAAATTTCCATCAGCTAGTGATTTTTACTTTAGAGGCTTAATTACAGAGTGCATCATAATTAGTGAGAAGGATTTTAAAAATTGTCAGATTTTCTTCAGGCTAAGGAGGATCTGAAGTTGGAATGGTTCATCCAGTATACTAGGCAAAAGTGAGGACTGCAGATGCTGGAAGTCAGAGTGTACGTTAGGGTGGTGCTGGAAAAGCACAGCAGGTCAGGCAGCAACTGAGAAGCAGGAAAATCAATGTTTCGGGCAAAAGTGCTTCTCATCTAGTACACTCCTGAAGTAGTGATCAGGCCCTACAATTAATCTGATCTTTGAGGAAATACTGGGGATTGTTTTGACATGGTGAGATGAATAGGCCTCAAAATTGCATCATTTCCCTTTTGAAAGCTTGTCAAAATGAAAAAAAGAGCTGAAATCAGTAAATGGACTTGTGGCCTATTGTGGCCATTCTGGTCATCAAGCTACTCTAATCGCACTTTCCCAGTACTTGGCCTTTAGCTTTGTAAGCTCAGGATTTCAAGTTTGCGTATGAATATTTCTTAAATATTGTGAGGGTTCCCATCTCAAATACCTTTTAAAGCAGTGCATTCCTGATAGCTAGCACACACTGGATGAACAAAATGTTTCTTCAAATCCCCTTTGAAACATTTCTTCTTTACTTTAAATTTGTGCTCTTTTGGTCATTGACTCCTCCAATAATAGGAAAGGTTTCTTCCTATCTACCCTGTCTATGCCCCTCATAACTTTTTACAATCTGATCAAGACTCCCCTCAGCCATCTATCTTCTAAGAAAATTGACCCCAGCCGATCTAATGTCCTTTTATCACCAAAACACTCCAAATCAGCCACCATCCTGGGGAAATTCCCTTGCACCCATTCTTGTGCAATCACATCCTTCCTAATGAGTGGCGACCAGAACTGCAAACAGTACTCAAGCTGTGGCCTCCGTGCTTTTAGACTTTTTACACATATAAAGAATGTTCCTTCATTCACCGACCACTGCTTCCTCTTCACTCTCCTGATTAGATTTTTGAATAACCTCCTGTATTTCCTATATTTCTAAAGGGTTTCCACTGACTTGAGCCCTCGATAGCTGCCATAAACCTCCCTTTTCTTCCCATATCTAGTTCTGTACATCCCTTGATATCTAGACGTCATTGACCATTAATCATTGCCTATTTGAAGATGCTCAAGATGTGAGTCAAAACAGCACTATGAGCATAGTAGCAGCAGGGGAGCTGGCCAATCAGAGGATGTCAAGACATGATGCAAGGCAGCAGCACCTTCATCACCATGGAGACAAAGGAAAAATCTTACCAAGTGAATGTTTTCTGGAAAATTGAAATGATATGATAAAGTCCAGGAAATTAAGGACAGAGAGCTAAAGGGTTGGAGGACATGTCTCGTTGAGGTGAAAGGCAGTCAGCAGAGATTCAGGACTATCAACGTAAAGGCACAATGGTCTGAAACAGCATTTTAAATTGACAGGAATAGTTAATTCACTACCAACTAATAGCTTCTTGTGCTTGAAGCCTGTGACTGTTCAACTTGCTAAACATAAATCTGTGAGGTCCAGGGCTACAGATCTTTAGATGCAGGGTCACATCACCATAAAACTCATTTATAAAGGATAAGAAGCTCGTGAGATGCTCCGAATATTAAAGAATCACAATTACTCCACTCTTAAATATAAGGACTTGTACTCAGACAGGTCTCTGATGCAATACGCCAAACTGAAGATGGATGGAAACTTCAACAAGCATTTTGCACAATTGTCACATGCCTCGGCAAATTAAAACAGAGGTACCACATTACACTGCACAAAGAAGTTAAGTCATTCAATTTTCCTTTTCACAGTGAGAGAAATTTCTCATCATTAATTAAAAAGAGTGAAATCTTATTAAGACAGCATGATGGAAAGCAGGGTCATATCACCAATGGCACAACTATACAATGGTGTTCAGGGCTCATAACATTTCCCAAACTAAATGAAGAACTACGATTGTAAATTTATCACAGTTAACTTAACGAAGTAGTGAGAAGACAAATCCATTCTAATTTATCAGTTGACAATACAGTTTGATCAAATTAGCAAGAAGCAGCTTCTTGACTAAGTTAAGTGCAAAGTGGATTTTGACTGATATCCCCTGTTATGAGTAAAGATTGCTGGCTGCATTCAACATAATATTCAAACCACATTGTTTTAACCATCTATTATTCAGAGTCCTTTCAAGGAAACCAAGGAACAATTTGTCACTGTCCTGTTGCATTTGGGGGTACACGACTAAGCTTTCCCATACAGATCGCCTGTTACTCCTGGAAGGAATCAGTCACAGAGATTGCAGTAACTGTCACAGCCACCAGGAGGGGATGGTTTCCCAATCCTGCGGTCACAGAGTCAAAGAGTCATAGAGATGGACAGCACGGAAACAGACCCTTCAGTCCAACTCATTCATGTCAACCAGATATCCCAATCCAATTTGTCCCACCTGCCAGCACCCTTCCAGTTCATATACCCATCCATATGCCTTTTAAATGTTGCAATTGTACCAGCCTCCATCACTTCCTCTGGCAGCCCATTCCACACACGCACAATCCTCTGCATGAAAAAGTTGCCCCTTAGGTCTCTTTATATCTTTCCCCCTCACCCTTAATCTATGCCCTCTAGTTCTGGACTCTCCCAACCCAGGGAAAAGATCTTCTCTATTTTATCCTCCCATGCCCCTCATAATTTAATAAACTTCTATTAAGTCACCCCTCAGCCTCCAACGCTCCAGGGAAAACAGCCCCAGCCTATTCAACCTCTGCCTTTAGCTCAAATCCTCCAAGCCTGGCAACATCCTTGCAATTTTTTTCTGAACCCTTTCAAGTTTCACAACATCCTTCAGTTAGGAAGGAGAGCAGAATTGCACACAACATTCCAAAAGAGGCCCAATCAATGTCCTGTACAGCCGCAACATGATCTCCCAACTCCTGTACTCAGTACTCTGACCAATAAAGAAAAGCATATCAAAAGCCTTCTTCACTATCCTATATACCTACCACTCCACTTTCAAGGAGCTATCAACCTACACTCCAAGGTCTTTTAGATCAGCAACACTCCCTAGGACCCTACCATTAAGTGTATAAGTCCTGCTAAGATTTGCTTTCACAAAATGCAGCACCTCGCATTTATCTAAATTAAACTTCATCTGCCACTCCTTAGCCCATTGGTCCATCTGATCAAGATCCTGTTTAAATTCGAGGTAACCTTTTTCGCTGTCCACTACACCTCCAATTTTGGTGTAATCTGCAAACTATACTTCTTATGCTCACATCCAAATCATTTATATAAATGACAAAAAGCAGTGGACCCAGCACCGATCCTTGTGCCACTCCATTGGTCACAGGCCTCCAGTCTGAAAAACAACCCTCCACCACCACTTTCTGTCTTCTATCTTTGAGCCAGTTCTGTATCCAAATGGCTAGTTCTCCCTGTCTTACTTGAAATCTAACTTTGCTAGCCAGTGTCTTATGGGGAACCTTCTCAAATGTCTTACTAAAGTCTACTGCTCTGCCCTCATCAATCCTCTTCATTACTTCTTCAAAAAAACTCAATCAAGTTTGTGAGACATGATTTCCCTCGCACAAACCCTTGCTGACTATCCCTAATCAGTCCTTGCCTTTCCAAATACATGTACATCCTGTCCCTTAGGATTCCCTCCAACAACTTGCTCACAACCGACGTCAGGCTCACTGAGCTATAGTTCCCTGGCTTGTCCTTACAACCCTTCTTAAATAGTGGCACCACATTAGCCAACCTCCAGTCTTCCGGCACTTCACCTGTGACTATCGATGATACAAATACCTCAGCAAGATGCCCACAAATCACTTCCCTAACTTCCCACTGAGTTCTAGGGTACACCTGATCAGGTCCTGGGGATTTATCCACTTTTAACCGTTTCAAGACATCCAGCACTTCCTTCTCTGTAATATGGACATTTTTCAAGATGTCACCATCTATTTCCCTACATTCTATATCTTCCATGTCCATTTCCACAGTAAATACTAATGCAAAATACTTGGTTAGTATCTCCCCCATTTTCTCCGCCTTGCTGATCTTTGAGGGGCCCTATTCTCTCCCTAGTTACCCTTTTGCCCTTAATGTATTTATAAAAACCATTTGGATTCTCCTTAACTCTATTTGCCAAAGCTATCTCATGTCCCTTTTTGCTCTTCTGATTTCTACCTTATGTATAGTCCTATTTCCTTTATATTCTTCTAAGGATTCACTCGATCTATCCTGTCTATACCTGACATATGCTTCCTTCTTTTTCTAAACGAAACCCTCAGATCCCACTCCAGCATCTGGCACTGTTCTGTCACTGTGTCCTGGGACATGCAGAACCTGCATTGGCACTGCGCCTCACTCATGCCCAGGAATTAGAGTTGGGAAAACTTTGCACCTCCTGCACTCCCCATGAATCCTGAGGGGAGCTCATGCTCTGTTCGAGTCTACTGTTGCTCCAGTGCCTGCAGTCTGCACTGCTCTGTCTGCAGCTGTCTTTGCCTTCCTAGGAGGGTAGCCACAGTGACCAACATGTCATCCACCACCTCTCTCAGTGGAAAGGATCTGAATTAGGAACAGAAGGAGCCAAAGAGTTTCCTGGATGTCAGAACAGTCATTGGTGGTGAACCCTCCAGATGAGGACCGAGCACATTTCACCACAGGGAGATGAGCCGGATGTGGAAAATGGGGGAATATGTTTGCATTGCAGCCCCACATTCTGTCAGAGCATATGCAGTAACCTGCTGACCGTTCCATGCTTTGTGACCCTGACACTGCTTTCAGTACACGCTGCTATGGCACTACCTGACAGAGGAGGACACAAACTTGTGTGGATCACAGAGGATCCAGGGGCGTGGAACAAATAGTGGTTCCCCTTCAGCCAGCTCTGTGTTTTGTACTTTCATTGCTGATAACTTGAACATGATTAATCTGCCCAGGTTTAACGTACAAGCAATGAAGCCACATAGTAAATTGCCTTTGATTAGTATCTGACCCCTAATGCCTGCTTTATATTTTTGACAGTGCAATGTCCTGGAGTCCAGAAACGTGTACCTTGTGCTTTCAGCCATCAGACTGATACTTACACTGGCTGTTGTTTCAGTCTTTTCTCAGAGCACTTCTTTCACATCTTGAGAAGTGAACATGATGGCAGGCATCATAGAATGTACTGGACACCGTCAGCATTGGGCCCAGCCTAGTTGTGAGGTGCCCCTCTCACCACTAGAGCCCGCGGGTTTACTATTACCTCACCCCATATTGACAGCCCATTTCAACCCATTTCCTCCAATATGGAAACCCACCACATTCATCTCAACTGTCCTTCCTTATCATTAAGACCAGACTCTGTTATAGTGGCTCAATTTTCTTTTCAATTTAGTCTTTCATGAGGTGTTGGTGTCCCTGACAAGACCAACATTCATTGTCCATCCCTGAATGCTCTTGAACTCAGTGGCTTGTTAAGCAATTTCAGAGGAATATTAAGAGCTAATCACATTTGCTGTGGAGTTGGATTTTGTCCATTGTCGGAAAAATGAAATGTCTAGCCGATGGAACTTCAAGTGAATCAGATAGGGTTTTTTGATAATCGATGATCGTTCCATGCTCAGTATTACAGATAATAGTTATCAATTTCAGATTTCTTAATTGAATTGAAATTCCACCAGCTGCATCAGTAGGATTTACCCCCACAGTATTATTCTGGGTCTGTAGATTATCAGTCGAGGATATTCCCACCATATATCCTGTACTTGTTATTCCGTGATTCAAATTCTTCACACGTGTACCCCAAAATGACTTCCTTTTTCAAATAATCTTTTTTTTTACTCTTTGTAATTTTCATTTGATTGAATAAATACTCAATTCTTTCATCATCTCCCTCATGATTATATTCCATGCAGTAATTGAAATGGAAACCATGATGTAGAGGTGGCAGTGTTGGACTCGGGTGTACAAAGTTATAAAGTCACACAACTCCAGATTATAGTTCAACAGGTTTATTTGAAAGTACAAGCTTCTGGAGTGCTGCTCCTTTGTCAGGTAGCTAATCGGGCAGGACTATAGGACACAGAATTTATTGTAAAAGATCAAACTATCATACAATTGAACAAACCTAGATTGCTGCTAACTCTTAAATCACTGAGGATGGGGATGCAGGTTTCAATTGATTATTATATAAATCCCAGAATTTCTTTTAAGTCACAGTCCTGAGATAACTTAAGGTTTTAATAAACCTGTTAGACTATAACCTGGTGTTGTGTGATTTTAAACATTGAAATGGAAGACAGGGAATGTGTGGAGATCAGGGTCAGGGATCTTGCCATGGTTAGCGTTCAGGACCAGAGTTTTACAGGTTGACAAAGTTTGAACCCTTTCTTGTGCGACCCACAGGAGTTCTCCTTGCTCTCCTTGCTCTCCTTGCTCTCCTTGCAACAAGAAAGCCTCAAAAGACCCATTTTAATCTTACCTCTTGGGCCTTTTGAACTGCATATTTAAAGCAGGAAGCTGCTTCCTTCCTATGGGAATTTTAAACCTCCATGTGAAAGAGCATGTTGAAATATAGGGACCACCAGGAAAGAACGTTAATTCCTAGGAGATATTTGGTACGCAATATTTTAATTGCACCTCTCCTACCTTTTGCTCATTGAGGCTAGCTAAGATGAGAGGTATTTCCACTGGTTAGTTTTGAATTTACACACCTTCACTTGCAGGTAATGATAGTGTGTTTTGCTGTTTTGTACAAGACAAGATAGCTTCTCATGTTTCTCTCAAAAGCATAAAAACATTAATCATGGCATGTCTCAACTTTCACTTTGTTGTTATGCTTCATTGGGATGGCACAATGGAAAATGAGACCCACTATTTCCAGAGACATCACAAACGTTAAAGATTTTACATAAGCATGAAAAATTCCCCTATTTATCTGTCTTTTAGATCTCAGGTGAGAGAAAGCACAGAATTGACAAAAACTACTATTTATTGCGATTAATTAGACTCTTGATGCAATTAAACTGTTATCCACTGTCAGCGTATGAGTCTATCAACTGAAACTCTAATCTACCTATAAACCCTCATTTTACGCAGACAGATGGGACAAAATGGGTTATGGGTAGATGGAACGACTAGAAAAGCAGTGCAATGGTTCCTATTCACAGGATCTGCTGAGATGACGTTCATGTTGATTGGAATGATGTTTATTGTTTGTCCTAATGAGGCTTCACTGATTTACACAGGGAACCAGTTCACATTTATAAAAAAAAATCCTTGACTCATTAGTTAAAAGTCACTGCTTGTCACAACCACTGAAGGAAAGACAAATGGTTTCTTTTTCAGATTTAAATGGTCTTTTACTGCAGAGAACAGAGAGCTGTTGAGGTGGTAGTGATCTGGAGGCTTTTCACTACATTGTTCACTGTCCTAAGCTGTTCACTTACCTGAGAACCAATCACATAGTCTTGGCAGGTTGATGAAACAACATAGGCCATGGGAAGAGAATCAGAAAAATGATGGTCCAGCCATAAAACAGTGACATAGAGACCATTTCTTTCTTCACCAGGATTTCTGATTGTAAAAAAATGTAAGTTAGAACATCCAAAATTTATTTGAAAGGAGATTTCCTGGATATTTTCTGTTATGCAGTTTCGTCATAGAATAAGAACCATTGTAGCATTTTTGCATCAAAATATATCTTATGTGAATATATATATTATGTATACAACTGCAGTCAAGTATCGACAAGCATTTTATGCAAAGCTGAAAATATTTAAAATAACAGTCTTCCATATTATCTCCTGATGCTATGTGCACTGTCATTTTGTCTTGTTTCTTATGCATTTCTCCTGGATAGATTCATACAGTTATACCATTGCACAGCACAGAAAGATACCCTTCACTCCAACTTGTCCGTGCCAACTAGATATCCTAAATGAATCTAGTCCCATTTGCCAGTATTTGGCCGATATCCCTCTAAACCCTTACTACTCGTGTACCCATCCAGAGTCCTTTTAAATATTGTAATTGTACCAGCCTCCATCACTTCCTCTGGCAGTTCATTCCATACACGCACAACCCTCTACATGAAAAAGTTGCCCCTCAGGTCCCTTTTATATCTTTCCCCTGTCATCTTAAACCTATGCCTTCTAGTTTTGGACTCCCCTAACCCAGGAAAAAGACCTTCTCTATTCAGCCTATCCATTTCCCCTCATGATTTTATAAACTTCTATAAAGTTTTATAAGTCATTAGTGATCCAGGGAAAACAGCCCCAGCCTAATCAGCTTCTCCTGATAGCTCAAATCCTCCAAACCTGGAAACATCCTTGTAAACCTTTTCTGCACTCTTTCAAGTTTATCAACATCTTTTCTATAGCAAGAAGGCCAGAGTTGAGCACAGTATTCCAATAGTGGCCTAATCAATGTCCTGTACAGCCACAACATGACCGCCCACCTTCTATTGTCAATGCGCTGACCAATAAAAGCAAGCATACCAATGCCTTCTTCATTATCGTGTCTACCTGAGACACTAGTTTCAATGAACTATGAACATGCTTTCCAAGGTCGCTTTGTTCAGCAACACTCCCAGGACTCTACCATTATGTGTATAAGTCCTGCTCTGATTTGCCTTACTAAAATACACCTCATATTTATCTAAATGAAACTTTATCTACCATTCCTCAGTCCATTGGCCGATCTGATCAAGATCCTGTTGCACTCTAAAATAACCTTCTTCGTTGCCCATTGCATCTCCAATTTTGGCGTCATCTACAAAACTTACTAACCATTCATCTTATATAAACAGAAAAATCATTTATATAAATGACAAAAAGCAGTAAAACCAGTACCGAACCTTGTAGCATACTGCTGATCACAGGCCTCCAATCTGAGAAACAACCCTCCTCCACCACCATCTGTTTCCTACCTTCAAGCCAATTTTGTATCCAAATGGCTAGCTCTTCCAGGATTCCATGTAATCTAACCTTGTTAAAGATTTACAAGGATGTTGCCAGGATTGGAGGGTTTGAGCTATTGGGAGTGGCTGAATAGGTTGGGGCTATTTTCCCTGGAGTGTCTGACATTTAGGGGTGACCTTATAGAGGTTTATAAAACCATGAGGAGCATGGATAGGGTAAATAGAAAAGGCCTTTTCCCTGCGTTGGAGGAGTCCAGACTAGAGGGCATAGGTTTTGAGTGAGAGGGGAAACATTTTAAGGGATTTAAGGGGCAACTTTTTCATGCAAAGGGTGTGTGTACGGAATGAGCTGCAAGAAGAAGTGCTGGAGGCTGGTACAAAACTACCAGCTGATCTGACCAAAGAACACACCCGTGAATTAAACATATTGATCAGGATTTTGGATCCAGTCCTTCAGAGTTCCCTACGCGCCCTCATCCCACGTACTTCTCATGTAGGCGACTTCTACTACCTTCCAAAGATACACAAAGCCAACACACCAGGACGCTCCATCGTATCAGGCAATGGGACCCTGTGTGAGAATCTCTCCGGCTATGTTGAGGGCATCTTGAAACCTATTGTACAGGTGATCCCCGGCTTCTGTCGCAACACTACGGATTTCTTACAGAAACTCAGCAACCACGAATCGGTCGAACCAGGAACATTCCTCGTCATAATGGACGTTTCCACACTCTACACCAGCATCCCCCACAATGATGGCATCACAGTAACAGCCTCAGTACTCAACACCAATAACTGCTAATCTCCAAACACCGTCCTACAACTCATCCGCATTATCCTCGACCACACCGTCTTCACCTTTGACAACCAGTTCTTCATCCAGACACGTGGAACAGCCATGGGGACCAAATTTGCACCCCAATATGCCAACATCTTCATGCACAGGTTCAACAAGACTTCTTCTCTATGCAGGGTCTCCAACCAACATTATACAACAGGTACATTGATGACATTTTCTTCCTCTAGACCCATGGCGAGGAGTCACTGATAAAACTACACAGTGACATCAACAAGTTTCATCCCTCCATCAAACTCACCATGGACTATGCTCGACTATCTGTCTCATTCTTGGACACATGCATCTCCATCAAGGATGGACGCCTCAGCACCACAGTCTACTGCAAACCCACAGGCAACTTCACAATTCTACACTTCTCCAGCTTCCACCAAAACATATTAGAACAGCCATCCCTTATGGACAAGCCCTACGTGTACACTGGATCTGCTCAGATGAGGAGGAATGTGACGGGCACTTGGAAATACTCAGGGATGTCCTCATAAGAACGGGGTCCGATGCTCAACTCATTGACCACCAGTTCCGACGTGCCACAGTGAGAAACCATAATGACCTCCTCAGGAGACAGACACGTGCTGCAATCGACAGGGTACCCTTCGTTGTCCAGCACTTCCCAGGACGTGAAAAACTACGTTATGTTCTTCATGATCTGCAACACATTATCAATGAGGATAAGCACCTCGCCAAGACCTTCCCCACACCTCCACAACTTGCCTTTAACCAACCGCCTAACCTCAAACAGATCATTGTTCGTAGCAAGCTGCCCAGTTTCCAGGACAACTCCACACAGCCCTGTCATGGTAGGCACTGCAAGACGTGTCAGAGTGTGGACATGGATACCACCATTACACGTGGTGACACCTCCCACCATGTACGTGGCAGGTACTCATGTGACCACACACACACACACACACACACACACACACACACACACACACACACACACACACACACACACACACACACACACACACACACACACACACACACACACACACACACACACACACACACACACACACACCCTCTCTCTCTCAGAGATTTAAACCACTCTACACTCATACACATACATATACACTCTCTTTCACAGACACTCACACAATCCCCACCCCAGACACACACACTCCTACAGACTCACACACTCCCACACTCACACATGCACCCCCTCACAGACTTAAGACACTCTACACTCACTACACACACATATACACTCTCTCTCTCACACTCATAACCCCAACCCAGACAGACAGACAGACAGACACACGCACACGCATGCACACATATACATATACACTCGTGGGGTGAATTTGTACTTGCAGAGTTACATTATCCTTTGCTCAAAAACTGCATGAATTCATGTAAGACTCTGTTATCTCACTTTTTAGATTAGAATCAGTCTAAACATTATGGCACAGACAGAGGACACAGGGGGCTAACACCTTCAACATATTGTCTAGCTAACACCAATTGTTACAGTTAACCTGAGAAAGCAACTTTAAAAAAAAAGATTTGTGATTTACACATGAAAGAAGTGAAACTATCATGGTATTCAAACAGATGAAAGACTCAACAAACAATCAAGGTATTTTTCAATGTATAATTTCAGTTACATCACACTGTAAACTTTTGCTATAAATTCTGAGTCTTACAATTGTGTCCTCCACAACCACCTGATGAAGGAGCAACGCTCCGAAAGCTAGTGCTTCCAATTAAACCTGTTGGATTATAACCTGGTGTTGTGTGATTTTTAACTTAGAGTCTGTTACAATTACAACATTTAAAAGGCATCTGGATTGGTATGTGAACAGGAAGTGTTTAGAGGAAATGCTGGCAAATGGGACTAGATTAATTTAGGTTACAGAATCATAGAATCGCTACAGTGTGGCTTCAGCCCAACAAGTCCACACCGACCCTCCAAAGAGTAACCCACCTAGACCCATTCCCCTACCCTATTATTCTATATTTACCCCTGACTAACGCACCTAGCCTACACATCCCTGAACACTATGGGCAATTTAACATGGCTAATTCACCTAATGTGCACATCTTTGGATTGTGGGAGGAAATCAGAGCACCCAGAGGAAACCCATGCAGACATGGGGACAACTCCACACAGACAGTCTACCAAGGCTGGAATTGAGCCTGGGTTCCTGGCACTGTGAGGCAGCAGTGCTAACCACTGAGCCACTGTGTCATCCTCTGGTCAGCATGGACGAGTTGGACCAAAGGATGTGTTTCCATGTTGTATATTTCAATGATTCTATGACTCTAACCAGCCGACCACGCAATAGCTTGTCAAGCGCCTTGCTCAAGTCCATATGAACAACATCCACCATCCTGCCTTCATCAATCTTCTTCGTCACTTCTTTAAAAAACTCAAACAAGTTAGTGAGACACTATTTGCACGCACAAAGCCATGTTGACTATCCCTATTCTTTCCTTTCCAAATATATGTAAATCCTGTCCATCAGAATCCCCTCCAACAATTTACCCACCACTGATATCAGGCTCACTAATCTATAGTTCCTTGGTTTTCCTTACCACTTTTCTTAAATAATGGCACCATATTAGACATCCTCCAGTCTTTCGGCACCTCATCCATAGCTATTGATGATACAAATGATGGTTTAATTGGAAGAAGTAAATGTGTAGGTTTATTAACAATCTCCCGTGGAGGTGCTTGTAATTCTGCTGGCTGTGTACCTCTACCTGTTTCAGGGTGCTTCTTCCTGTGTGCTTAAGTTATTCAATCATATTACATCTGTAGGGACCTGCATGCTTTGAGAATCTTTTCCAGTGCTTGATCAGATACAGATGCTGGCAAAAGCCAGGTGGCAACTTGAAAGACAGCCATCTGTTATGTACAACTGTGTGCATGTTTGAATCCTACAATTCAAACTACAATTTCCTGAGCCGAGACCACTGGCACTCCCAAAATTGCTATGAGTCCCTCCCTCAGGGATTTTCAACACATCAAAACCGGCCTTTATCATAAATTGAAACATGGACTTCAAAGCTTTGGCTTCAGTGATTCAAGTGTTCCTGGGACGTTGCCACCAATACTTGCCATCTGTGCACCTGAAGCAAAAAAACCACTGATGCTGCTTAACAGAAGTTTGAAAATGAGTGAATCCATATTTGACAATATTGTTCAACTGAATGATTGAATCTGCAACTCCATTCAGAATGTAATGAGGCAGGTGACTTGTCATTAGTTCATCCTGATTCTCTCTCCCATTGGTAATCCTGTAAGGTCAGAGTTATTCTGCAATAATTAACCCTACCTCCTTTTCCTATGCTCTAATATGCATGCCCTTGCTGACACCTGTTTTGAGTAAAATGAATGATCCACAATGTTTTAGTTTGCATTGCAGTTTCACAGTACTAGTTTCCTCTTCCTGTCGCTTTTCATGTATTTTTTTTAGAATGGACGGGATAAGAAAATAGGAGTTATGTTATGTATTGCTTCTGTAATGACAATCTATGCCTTGTCCTCATGATAGCACACAAGCATTACGTCAACTTCAGATCGAAGTGACAATGAATGTATATGGTTGTTATATGGTACAAATCTGAAGTGTTCCCCTCTGCTTGAACTTCATTCAATCCTATGCAATCTGCCTTTTCAAATTCAATGCCATAATTCTGATTTATACTTTGTATTTTTCTTTTCTCATACATTTCCAGGATGTTACAAAATAAATTCAGCATGCAATATTCTGCTGTCTAACCATACAGTCAAACAGAGCTGGAAATTATACCTTAGGAAGGAAAGGAATAGACCATTTGCCCACTTCATTAGGATCACCATTCAAATAGATTGAGGCTAAACTACATGTTCACTCCCTTTACCCACTTTGACTCCACATCTCTTAATTCTCATGCCGGACAAAAATCTATCAATCTCAGTTTTCAAATTTTGTTTGACATTAAATAAGCCCTAATAGCCTATTCAGGAAATAACACACTTCTACTATCATTCACAAGAGGATGAGTTTCCTAACCTCACTCCCAAATAGGCCAGCAATAGCTGAGGTTATACTCACTTGTTCTGAAATCCGTTACGAGATGAAGTAGTGCAACCCCATCCATCTTGTCAAATTGTTTGATCACCCTAAGTATCTAAGTTCGATCACGGTAATCTTCTAATACTCTGGTTAAATAACCTCATCTTGCCACCTTTCCTTATCATTTATCGAGTAATCCACCCAGTCTCCATCAACAGCACCTTCCAAATTTGGGACCATTACTATCTACTATAACAAGAGCAGAAAATTCATGGGAACACCACCACCTAAAGCTCCCCTCCAAGTAACTCCCCATCCTGACTTGGAAATACGTCACCATTCCTTCACTGTCACGGAATGTGGGCGTGCCTACACAACAAGGACTGCAGTGGTTCAAGAAGGCAGCTCACCACCACATTTTCATGATACCCACAACCATGGACATTACTTTCAAATCCTATTTTAGCTGAGTATATTTCTATTCAATCTGCATGGCACCTATGAAAGGCTAATATATCCTTTCTGAAATTTTGTCTGAAACTGAACACACATGAGATGTGCTCTATCTAGAGCTTAATACAACTCTATGATAACAAATTCTTAGTTTGCTTCTGCATCTGGGCACCTAAATTTCTCTGCTTCTCAACACGATTGCCTATATTTTCAAGGTACCCAGTTATAGCATATCTCTTTAAATAGACATTACTAACGTTTGAAGACAATTAGGATTTATCCCAAGCATAATTGCATACATGACTGCATGGTTCCCTGTTTGTTGATGAGTTTCCATTCTGAAGCAAACAGGAAATGTTACTATTTTCTTACACCATCTGAACTGGTTGGTGAGGATCTATTCTGTGAAGCAGGCCTTTCAGGATTTCTTTTACCTTTTTATGTCTGCACAAATCTGTGGGATTTCTTCTTAGATTATTGCACTTATATCATCTAAATACCCACTGAGATGAGTAAAAGGGGAGTTGTGAAATTATTGCAAATGCATTCTGCTCTTGATTGAGGTTAGGCTCCAGCTAATGAACAAAGAAAACTGCCTGAATAAGTTTTGAGCATGCACAAAAAGAGAGAAAAGAAAACATATTCATTAAATGTGCAATTAGTGAACTAAAAACAAAGTAAATCTCTTGTTTTTCACTAGAAAACCTTTTTTTTCGTTGTTGCAAATATTGTTCATCAAGACAATGAATGTTTGTGATGGGTAATGAAATCTGCCTTCTATTACCCCTGTGTTGAAATGCTCCAAACCATTGAATTTAATTTCGAACATGTCTTTCTCAATAATGAGCAGTTCATAAATTTTTCATAGTGTTTGTTAGCTAGCCTTACTTCCAATTACGAAACCTGGCAGTTCTAATCACACAGAGGAATACTTGACGCAAAAGGAATACTTGAGGCAGAATTAGATATAGACAATATGCTTATAATAAACATAGTTACTATAAAACATCCACTATAACAATGCCTCCTGCATCTAAGCTGAATTTCTACACTAATAACTGAATGAGCTGAAACATAAAGCAGATAAACTCACAATACTCAAAACTATTTTGTTTTTTTCTGAAATATTTAAATATGCTTCTAACTGTAAGTCAAACAATTTGAGCAGAAATTCCTATTTTTATCAACAGAAGGGATAAATATCCTTTTTATATCATAGTTCATAAACTGTAGCTGAAATTGCAAAAACATTCAATTTAGAAAAATGACTTCTGAGATGACATTCTATAGCTTGAAAAGTATGACATCCTATGACCCTGTCTATTGCTCTGAATCTCCTGATTCTACTTTCCATTCTGACCCCAGTTCTTCAAAATATCTTCCTCTCGGAGCACAAGAAGGTAGAGGTTGAGGGTTTCCTTGATGTACAGTAAAACATTTTCTGACAATGTGAACAGAGATTTAGAAAGGTGTAATTGGAATGTTATGGCTACCGAGAAATACAAACCCAAATATCAACAGATAGTTCATAATGGTGATGCTGCCAGGGGTAGGAAACAAGCAGACTTGCAGTGGAATGCATGCATAGAAGGAAAGAACACAGAAGGCTGGGGATGCAAGGTGTTGCAATGTAATTGCTGGATATAATAGTATGCTTGAAAAGTGATTTGGCATTGAGATGAGAAGGCGACTGTAAACAGCAGACATACTTAGCACATATAGCCGTGAAACATAAACCTGACTCATTTCACCTTGCCGAATAACAAGGTCATCAAGCCTCTTGTGACTGTAGCATCAGCAATAGAAAGCTAATTCCTGTCCACAAGTGAGCCAGCTCGCAATCACAAGCACTGAGTCAGAAGTTGATTCTGAAATGTTTTGAGGTCAGCTGTCAGTCAGATGGGTGGAACTCTACCAAATTTCTGGTGACAATTGCACTGAGAGAATGCAAACTTTGGTATTGAATATTTTGACAGGTGAAAGGTGAGACATTAAATATTTATGCTCTCAGACAGAAATAACAGAACACATTTCACTACTTTGAAGATAACGGGAATTTCCCCACTATTCATTTCTCTTGCACTCATCATTTGAAATTCCATCATATGCCATCTCCATCCTAAATGTCTGACCTCTGGTTCTGGACTCACCCCTCACTGACAACAACCTTCTTGTGTTTATCTTGTCACATCCTATTAGAATTTGATAGGTTTCTATGAGATTCCCCCCTCATTCTTTTAAACTCCAGTAAATATAGTTCTAACTGACCTGTCTCTCTTCATACATCTGTCCTGCCATCCCATGAATCAGTCTTTGCTCCACTCCCTCCATTGATAGAACATCCTTCCTTGTTTAAGGAGACCAAAACTGCAAGTGATACACCAGGTGTGACCTCACCAAAGACCTGTACAATTATAACAAGACGTCCTTCCTCCTGTACTCAAATCCACTTACTATGAAGGCCTTCTTCACTGCCTGCTGCACCTACCTGCTTACTTTCAGTGACTGATATAAAGGAAAATCCAGACTTGCTCCTCCTCCCCTTTTCCCAAACTATCACCATTCACATAATATTCTTCCTCCCTGTCTTTGCCATTGAAGTGGATGACCTCACATTAACTACATCATACATCATCTGCCATGCATTTGCCAACTCACTCAACTTGTCCAAATCACAATGACGCTTTTATTCATCTTCCTTAGAGCTCACTCTGCTAGCCAGCTTTGTGTTGTCTGCAAACTTGGAGATGTTACATTTAGTTTCTTCATCTAAGTCATTGTGGATAGCTAGACCCTAAGCACTGATCCCTGTGGAATCCCACTAATCTCTGCCTGCCACTCATAAAAAGACCAGGAGATTCATCAAGTATGATTTCCCTTTTGCAACTCAGACTCTGTTTGATCCTATCACTATTTTCCAAGTGCTCTGCTATTAAATCTTCTTTTTGTTGCCGGCATTTTCCCCTCCATTATATTAGCCAGTCTATTATTCCTAATTTACTCTCTACGTTCTTTTTAAATAGCGGGATTACATTAGCTGCATTCTAATCCATAGAAGGTGTTCCAGAGTCTGCAGATCTTGATAGATGACCATTAATGTATCGAATATTTCTAGAGTTATTTCCTCAAGTACTCTGAGATTAAGATTATTGAGTTTAATGAATTTATTGGCTTTATCTTTCATCAATTTCCACAATACAGTTTCCATATTAATGCTAATTTCTTTCCAGCACTCACTTTCACTAGACCTTGTGTTTCTCAATATGTTTTGGCATGTTATTTGTATTCTCACTTGTGAATTCAGAACGATGTATATAGTTGGCCTGCATATATTTGGTCTCCATTATAACTTTCCTGTTTCTGATCATAAGGGATCGGCATTTGTCTCCACTATTCCTTTGTCTTCACATACCAATAGAAGCATTTTACAATAATTTTTTACGTTCCCCACAAGATTACTCTCTTACTCTATTTTCTTGCTTTTTTATCAATCCCTTTGTCCTCCTTTATTGAAATTTAAACTGTTCCTAATCTTCAGTTCTTCTAATCTTTTTGCCAATTTGTATGCTCCTTCCTCTAATACTATCCCTAATTTCTCTTGTAAGCCATGGTTGGGCCACTTCTCCTGTGCTGAACAGCAATGAAAAATTGGTACAGTTTATCCATGCTCTCTTTAAATAATTGTCATTGCCCAATCACTGTCATCCTTTTAATAACATTTCTCAATTTATCACAGACAGTTCATGCCCCATGCTGTCATAGTTTATTTTCTTTAGGTTCAGGACCCTTGTGTCAGAATCAACTATGTCACCTTCCATCTTAATAATGGATTCTATCATATTATGGTTACTATTCCCCAAGGGGCCTTGCACAACTAGTTTGTCAATTAATATTTACTGATTATACTATAGACTATAGACAGTAGGTGCAGGAGTAGGCCATTCTGCCCTTCGAGTCAGCACCAACATTCATTATGATCATGGCTGATCATTCTCAATCAGTATCCTGTTCCTGCCTTATCCCCATAACCCTTGATTCCACTATCCTTAAGAGCTCTATCCAATTATTTCTTGAAAGTATCCAGAGACTTGGCCTCCACAGCCTTCTGGGGCAGAGCATTCCATACACCCACCACTCCCTGGATGAAGAAGTTTCTCCTCAACTCTGCTCTAAGTGGCCCACCCCTTATTTTTAAACTGTGTCCTCTGGTTCGGGACTCACCCATCAGCGGAAACAGCTTCCTGCCTCCAGAGTGTCCAATCCTTTAATAATCTTATACGTCTCAATCAGATCCCCTCTCAGCCTTCTAAACTCAAGGGCATACAAGCCCAGTCGCTCCAATCTTTCAACGTAAGATAGTCCCGCCATTCCGGGAATTGACCTCGTGAACCTACGCTGCACTCCCTCAATAGCCAGAATGTCTTTCCTCAAATTTGGAGACCAGAACTGCACACAATATTCCAGGTGTGGTCTCACCAGGGCCCTGTACAGCTGCAGAAGAACCTCTTTGCTTCTATACTCAATTCCTCTTGTTATGAAGGCCAGCATGCTATTAGCTTTCTTCACTGCCTGCTGTACCTGCGTGCTTGCTTTCATTGACTGATGTACAAGAACACCTGTACTGTACCCAGTTTAGGATGGCTTGATCCTTAAAGTATCAATACTGGTCCAAGATGGCAGCAGACTAACTCCTGACTGGAACTCATCAGCTCTGTTCACTTTTACTTTTCTTCTTTCACTTTTTAAAATTAATTTAGTCTACTTATCTTCTGTGGAGAGTGTGTTTACACAGTGGACATCATTACAGAGGAGAGAGAGCCCAACGTGGTGGTGAGAGAGTTCCCCCAGCATCTGCTGCGATGGTGAGAGAAGGCAGCCCGAGGCGGTGTTGAGAGCAGGCAGCCCCAGGTCTCACAGCTTCTGCAGCATAGTGAGCATTGAGAAGGTCAAACTTACTGTCTAGGGAGACCGCAGACATGGAGGCAGCAGTGGCAATGGCATTGTGGTTTCCTTGAGTCCTGAGCATGGCAGTGGCTGGGGGTCTGGATCAAGACTTTGACAGTCAGAGATTGAGCCTAATGCGGGAAAAGCGAGGCCAGCATGACACTGAGAGAGAACTAACATGTCAACGGAATACAGAGGAACCTCGATTATCCGAGGACACGGGCGAGGAGTATTTTCTTCGGTTAATTGAATTCCGGATAATTGAACGACGGATAGCAGTTTAACCGAGAATTGGGACATTGCGATTTTGCGGGATAATCCAATATTCGGATAATCGAATGCCGGAGAATCGAGGTTCCTCTGTACACATTAAATAGTAGGATCCTAGGAAGTACAGAGAATCAGAATGATCTTGGTGTACATGACCATAGGTCCTTGAAGGCAGCAGGACAGGTAGACAAGGTATTTAAGAAGGCATCTGGGATACTTGCCTTTAATAGTTAAGACATTGCAAGATTACGATGGAACTGGACATAACATTAGTTAGGCCACAGCTGGAATTCAAGTTGCCACACTATGGAAAGGATGTGATTATGATAGAGAGTGCAGAAGGCATTCACCAGGTTGTTGTCTGGTCTGGAGCGATTCAGCTATGAAGAGAGACTAGATAGGCTGGGGTTATTTTTCCTTACAACAGAGAAGTATGAATCTGATTGAGGTGTACAATCTGAGGGCCATAGATAGGGTAGATAAAAGAAATATTTCCCTTAGTAGAGAGGTCAATAACCAGGAGGCAGAGTAAGGAGCAGACAATTTCAAGGGGAGTTAAGGAGAGTTCCTTTCATACAGAGGCTGGTTGGTATCTGGAAGTCAATGCATAAAAGGGCAGTAAAGATGGGAATTCTTAAGACATTTAAGAACTACTTAGAAACACCATAGCATATAAGCATACTGGCCAAGTACTGAAAAGCAGAATTAGAATAAATGGATGTTTAATGAAAAACTGCAGATGCTGTCAATGAATCCTGAAGAAGGGTCACTGAATCCAAAATGATAACTCTGCTTTCTCTCCATAGATGCTAACAGGCCTGCTGAGTTTTTCTAGCAATTTCTGTTTTTGTTGTGGATATTTATTGATCAGTTCAGACATAATGGGCTGAAGGGCCTCTTTCTATACTGTAATAAGTCTATGAATATCTCACTCTATAAATGGAAAAATGGTGCAAAAAGGAGAATTTTAATTTTCTGAGAGACTGGAATGGCAGAAAATCGTGAACAGTTGAACAGTCTCCACCTAAACCAATGAGATACTTTTTTCTTACTCATGATAGTAATTGGGCCTCACTGGTTAGGGCTTCCTAATTGTCCTAATTGTCCAGAATGCAGTTAAAGGTCAATCACATTACTGTGAGTCTGGAGCCATACGTAGGGCAAGCCAGATAAAGATGACGGGTTTCCTTCCCTAAAAGGATGTCACGAGATTCATAATCATAGAACCATTCAGCACAGAAACAGACCCTTCGGTCCAACTAGTCCACGCTGACCATGATCCCAAACTAAACTAGTGCCACATGCCTGCACTTGGCCCATATCTCGCCAAAGCTTTTCTATTCATGAATTTACCCAAATGTCTTTTAAACATTGTAACGATACTTGCATCAACCTCAGGCAGTTCATTCCACACACAAACTATGCTCTGTGTAAAAATGTTGCCCCTCTTGTCTTTTTTAAATCTTTCTCCTCTCACCTTAAAAACATAGTCCCTAGTTTTGAATTCCCCAAACTAGGGAGAAGACCCTTGTCATTCACGTTATCTATGTCTCTCATGATTTTATAAACATCAATAAGCTCATCCCTCAACCTCCTACACTCCAGTGGAAAACGTCCCAGTCTTTCCAATCTATTTTTATATCTCAAACCTTCCAGTCCTGGCCACATCTTGGTAAATATTGTCTGAGCTCTTTCTAGTTTAGTAACATCTTTCCTATAGCATGGTAAACAGAACTGCACACAGCACTCCAGAAGATAACTTTATAGCTTATACATGACTTGTGTATGCATGTGCACAATCTTTCAGTAAATTTGCCCAAGACTGTAATTAGTATTCTTTACAACCTCAACATGATGTCCCAACTCTGATACTCAAAGGTGTGAGCAATGAAGACAAGTGTGCTAATTGCAGATGGGGTTTTTTTCATGACAATATATGAAGGTCATATAGTTGCCATTAGGCTTGTCTTTATTAGAATACAATTATGCCACTACTAAAAAGGAAGTAAATGTAACATAGGTCGGGCAGGGGAAAACAAATCCACAGAGTGGGCTGCATTTAGATGAAAGACGAAGTTGGGGTGGGTGTAGGGGTGAAGATGAGGAGAGAAGATACACAGAAAAACTGGCAACTGCCAGTCAGTGAATATTGTGAGACTACATAAGCCACACTGAGAAAGCTGTGAGCTGATCCGATATGGTGAGGAAGGAGGGTGGTTGGTGGAAGGGCAAGTGGTGCAGTGTGACCAAGGATGCTTGATTATTTGAGAAAAGGTTCCCCAAAGCAAAAAGATGCCATTAGTGAACTTGCCAACGAATGACAAATTAATAACACAATTTTGTTTCCTTAGGCACAAGTAGACAGCACAAAGTCTTGATTGAGTCATATGCCATTTATACAGGTAGTGTAGATGAACATTAAAATATTAGCTCCTACATTATTAACATTGCTTATGAATAAGATATTAATTATAGTCTTGGGCAAATTTACTTAAAGATTGTGCACATGCATACACAAGTCATGTATAAGCTATAAAGTTATCAACATGAATAAATTGGGAATTATTGTCAGCCATTATTCACTGTGTGCTGGAACCCTACATTGTGTTGTCAATTACACATTAGCTTTATCAATAGTTCTTATTGGCAAAATAGAATTAGAAAGCTAGTGATAATATGATTCATTGTGGATAAACCTTTAACAATCTGTTACTTAGACTTTACTATATTAATACATTATGAAGAAGGAATAGAGGTCAAATAACTCCAACTAGCTCATATTACAAAAAAAAATCTGTCAGTTGTCTGCCTGGAGATTGGTGAGTATTTACTGAACCATAGCAGACTGTAATGATTTTTACTCTGTGTGGGCTGAGAAGGAGGGAACTGAGTCTGCCTTGGTTGGAACAAGGATTGCACTCTGTACTAAGTAAAAACTGAATGAACTGCAGATGCTGGAAATCAGAAACAGAAACAGAAATTGCTGGAAAAGCTCATCAGGTCTGCCAGCATCGGTGGAAAGAAATCAGAGTTAATGTTTTGGATCCAGTGACCCTTCCTTCCAGTTGGAGGGATGAGGTTCGAGGGTGGAAGTGCAGGAAGTGGACGAGATGTGCTGGAGGGCAATATCAACCACATGGAGGGGAAATAGCGGTCTTTGAAGAAAGAGGCCACACGGTGTGTTGTGTGGTGGAACTGGTCCTCCTGAGAGCGGATGCGGCAGAGGCGGAGGAATTGGGAATAAGGGATAACGTTTTTACAGGAGGCAGGGTGGGAGGAGGTGTAATCCAGGTAGCTGTGGGAGTCAGTGGGTTTGTAGAAGATGTCGGTGTTGAGTCAGTCACCGTTGATGGAGATGTAGAGGTCCACGAAGGAGAGAGAGGTGTCTGAGATGGTGCAGGTGAATTTAAGACCGGGGTGGAATGTGTTGGTGAAGTTGATGAACTGTTCAACCTCCTCATGGGAGCACGAGGTGGCACCGATATAGTCATCAATGTAGTGGAGGAGAAAGGTGGGGAATGGTGCTGGTGTAACTCCACTACTGTTGGTGTTAAACTTAGCCTCATGTTTCTGGCAAACTAATAGTAAAAAATCAAATGTTGATTTCTTTTTGCATTGCTGATGTCACAGGGGTTTAAAATGTAGGTTGTGAAAACATTTCCTGAGCAAAATGGGAAAGGAGTACAGTGAAAGGAATAGAGGATGCAAGGAGCAGGTCACTGAATGGCTACATGGAGTGGAGATGGGGACACAAGCCTGAAAAGGAAAATTGCCCAGGAATGGCAGAATGGGTTTGTACTATTGGACGGAACGAGAGCATTTGTCAGATAGGCTACTAGTTCCTGAATCAGTGGGGGTCAATCAGACATCAAATGTTGGGAGGTGGGCTGCAGAGGATTGGAGGCTTGGTGGTAGATGATGATTAGGTCACATAATGAGGTTGGAGTACTCAGTGGTGGGGGATAATTATGGGGGAGGGATCCATAAGGAATGCAACCTCAAAGTCATATTTAAAGTGCCAAGCCATCTCATTTAAAGATGAAAGTGAGTAGACTGAAGACAGGTTTGTGTTATGCCATCAGGTTAAACTGCCTTTAACCCTACCCAAGAGAAAACCACCTTAATTTAGGGTAGCAAGTCAACAAATCTGAGGAAAAGACCAACAAGTCACATAGCAAAATTGGACAGCTCCCTAAACAAGATTTCAGCGCTACATTTAAAGTTATGACAGGTGTAATCATGACAGAAACATGGCTGTAGGTTCGCTTAATGGAAGCTAAATATTCCAAGCCATAAGATTTTTAGAATAGACAGGTGTATTGGGAAAGAAAGGGCATTGCAATGTTAATAAAAGCTACAATTACAGCAGTAGAAAGAAGAGATTGTATTAAGGCAATAGAAATACGGTGGGCAGAAATTTACTGCCCTCTGATAACAAGGTTGCAGAAGGGGGAGCCGGTATAAATCTGCTAGAGTCCTTCCTGCTGCCCCACATGCCCCGACCATGAGCTTTTTTACTGGGGTGAGGTAACTGGGGCTGAGGATGATCTGCACATCCTTGTCCAACCCCAAATGATGTATTAAAGTGTTTTCACCATCCCCCGAGACCACCCCTCACAAGGACAAACAATCAGTCCACAGCAAAGGCCTTACCTTCATCTCCCTCTGCTCCCGGATCATGGAATTCAACACACGTTGCGACATCGAACACTTCTTCCACTTCCTCCACCTCAGGACTTACTTTATCCACCAAGACTCCCGCTCACCTTCCGAGGACCCCTTCTCCTGCGTCCAACACACTCCAGTGTACTTCAGAGAACATCCCTGGGACATCTGCACAAACCAACCCCACCACCCCGTAGCCAAACACTTCAACTTTCCCTCCCACTCCACCAAGGACATGCAGGTACTGGGCCTCCTCCATCACCACATGTTTACCACCTGATACCTGGAGGAAGAACACCTCATCTTCTGCCTTGGGACCTTATTCCTGATGAAGGGCACTTGCACAAAACGTCGATTCTCCTGGTCCTTAGATGCTGCCCGAACTGTTGTGCTTTTCCAGCACCACACTCTTGACACTAATCTCCAGCATCTGCAGTTCTCACTTTCTCCTATTAAAGTGACTAGTCAATGGCCACTTCTCACCCAGCTGAGAGGAAAAGCCCAGGGATAGGGAGAGAAAGAAACCCAACAGGCCTTGGGCATAAAGGGCCTTCCATCACCCAAGGCCTGCTCTCTTCCCTTTCTCTCCCTTGATCCCTAGGTCCCCCATCTCTTTCCATAGTCTAAAGCATGAACCTGAATACGTAAATCGGGCATGATTACATCTTCCCTCGGAAGTGATATAAATCACACGCCTGACGGGAGGCAAGCAACCTTATCATCAAAGTGAGGTCTTGACTTGTGTATAGTTAGTGTTGACTTTTCTAAACTAAAAATATAATGATTGATCCTACAACCATCCTATGGGGTGGCAAGGTGACACAGTGGCTAGCACTGTTGCCTCACAGCGCCAGGGACCCGGGTTCGATTCCACCTTCAGGTGACTGTCTGTGTGGAGCTTGCACATTCCCTCAGTGTCTGCGTGGGTTTCCTCCGGGTGCTCCGGTTTCCTCCCACAATACAAAGATGTGCAGGTTAAGTGAATTGGCCATGCTAAATTGCCCATAGTGTCCAGGAATGTGTAGGTTAGGTGTACTAGTCAGGGTAAATGTAGAGTAATAGGGTAGGTGAATGGGTCTGAGTGAGATAGCCTTCACAGGGTCGGTGTGGACTTGTTAGGCCAAATGGCCTTTTTCCATACTATAGAAATTCTATGAGTCTTTGAACAAAAATACTCCTGCAATATTTTCCAATGTTTTTCCAGTACCCCAGCCATAGTTTACTGACCACCAATTGCGCCCCTGTCAGGATCTTCCCGAATCCATGGCACTCCATTCTGTGGGACTCAACATAATTGCAGCAGCAGCCACCAATTGCTAATGACATCATTTAATCTATGGAATGTATGCATCAACATGGCTCAATCAGAATGCTAGTAGCTCTCCTGAGGGGAGGGTGCGAGACCAACCTCTGTGAATTAACTCACTGTTGCGGATTAAACAGCTGCAGGACAGCCATCACCAGATGGATGGACTGGTTCATTCACCAGGCAGGAAGCCCCAGCACCCTATGGATAGAGTTAAGGAATAGTTAAGATGACAATGTGAAGGTAGTAGTTGGTGATAGAAATCCTTGGGTCAGTTGTAGGGAGGGATTTGGAAAGATTTCTCAATATCAGGAAACCATGTCACACAAACCACATGGCACAGTGGAAGATTTTGATGTTCACATTGTCTGGGAGATCAATATAACCTTGACAACAAAGGCAATTAAATTACAGTTAACAGGTAACTTAATTTAACATTCACTGCACGAGGTTTATAAAACAAGGATTCTTTATTCAAATAGCAGAACCTTTGTAAACATAATGGAAAGATATAACTTAGAGGAATTAACTATTTACACTGTCTCTTCATCTGAAGTTAAAAATCACACAACACCAGGTTATAATCCAACAGGTTTATTTGGAAGCACTAGCTTTCACAGCACTGTTCCTTCATCAAGTAGCTACCTGATGAAGGAGCAGCGCTCTGAAAGCTAGTACTTCCAAATAAACCTGTTGGACTATAATGGACAACACCTGTTGGTGTTGTATGATTTTTAACCTTTGTCCACCCCAATGCAACACTGGCTCCTCCACATCATCTTCACCTGAAGTTTGCGATCCACTGGGATACTACGGTAGTGTGTATTTCTGGACTTCTAAGCAGCTAGGTAGCAAAGTTGGCTTGGTGGAGAGCCCATTACAAACATCCCATGACCAAGTGATTCTGCTCACTTTCCTGGATATAAAGGCAATCTTCCTTTCCTCATGGCCTCTCAACCTCAGAGGTTTTGTCCTGCTGGTCCACTTAGGTTTCCTGCAGCTGCTTTCCCAGTTCTCAATCATCATCTACAACTGGGGGCAACAATATTTGTGGACTCAGTGTCTCCTTCTGTGACTCACAGGCTTGGAACCATGCTCCGTTTCTGATTGCTACCTTCTTCCTCTCTATCTGTCCAACAGGCTGCTCCAGATCAGATGTACTGTCAGTCAATCTCACCAGCAGATCAATGTAATTCTGTTTCCTGATTTGTAACTACCATGAGAGGTATCCTAATCTATAGCCTTGGGCTTCTACATCTTGATTTTATTTCTTCCTTGGCCTCATATGGCATCTGGCTTCAGCTTCTCAGCTTTCCAAAGACACTGCACCCCTATTGAAAGGGACCCAGAGGGATTGATAAGTTCACCTGCATTATACTCTCTTCTACCATCACCACCTTCTGTCAAAGACTCTAGAATTGTAACTAGAGTTGAGATTAGGCTTGAAAATGAAAAAAAGAGTCCTACAAACCATTGTTTTGAAATCAAATATATCATTTTTGAATGGTTAAGCTGTAAGTTAATTATAGTTAACTCAACCTCAATGTCTAAACCTACAGACCAACAGCAGGAAGTATTAATCAAGAAATAGTTATTAAGTGCAATGCAAAACCAATATATTCAAGATGAAAATAAGACTCCACTTATGAAGTTAAGCAACCATGATCAACAATGCTAGGGACAGTATCAATTAAAGGAAAAGGCTTTATGTAAATATAAAGGAAAATTGTGATCGACCTCAATGAGAGAGCTATTAAAAACTAATTACAATGAAAATAATATCAGGGTTAGGGATCGTCTGACAAAAATGTAAGGTATAAAAGCTAACAGCAAATGTTTTTTTGTGAATATATGAAGTGAAACTGTAGTGCAGGAGAATGTGGGTTATAGAAGTGAGATTACAGTGGGAACAATAAGGTAATGACAGACTTGTTTAAGTGATTTGCATTTTCACAATGAAGAAAGAGAACAAAATAATGTACTCAAACCACAAAATGTTAGCTGCAAAATGTAATCAGAAAAGGCTAATGGAATGTTGGCCTTTATCTCAAGGGGATGGAATACATTATTAAGAATCTGTACTCGTCAAATTTTAACAGTACAGTAATTAACTTTTGATATCAATATTAACTGCTCAAGACATCCAAACAGGCCATAGACTTTATCAAGCCAATGTACATAAATAGACATTACAAGCACATTAAGGTGCTTATTAATCACCTAGGTCTATATATTACTACTTTTTAAATTGAATTATTATTATGGGCAGGCTATGACCGAATGGTATTATTGCTTAACTATTAATCCAGAAACTCTGCCAATGATCTGGGGACTCAGGTTCAAATCCCACCACAGCAGATAGTCAAATATGAATTCAATAAAAAAAATCTTCAACTAAGAATCTGTGGAAGACCATGAACCATTGTCAATTTTCACTAAAGTCCTTCAGGAAAGGTAATCTGCCATCGTCACCTGATCTGGCCTACATGTGACTCCAGACCCATGGTAATATGGTGGCACATACCATAGCTCTTCACCAGTGACCCTCACTGATGATGTTACCAAGTATGATGACGAAAAGTCTGAAAACAACCCTTCAAGCTCAGCGAGCTAACTTACAGACTTAATATGGTTGACTCTTAATTATCCTCTGAAATGACCTAGCAAGCCCTTCAGTTGTATCAATCACTATGAAGTATCAAGAAAGAAATGAAATTGGATAGATGACCTGACATAGGCACTGGTAAAGACAATGGCAGAAACAAGTCATGTCAAATCTGTAAAATCCTCCACACTAACATCTGGGGGCTAGTGCCCAAATTGGGAGAGCTGTCTCACAGACTAGTTAAGCAATATCCTGCCAGAGTCATACGCACAGAATCATACCTTACAATGTCCCACCACCATCTCTGGATATGTCCGGTCTCATGGCAGGACAGACCCAGCAGAGGTGCAGCACAGTGATATACACTCAGGAAAGAGTTGGCTCAGAGCCCTCAGCATTGACTCTGGACGCCATGAAGACTCATGGCTTCAGGCTAAATACAGGCAAGGAACCCTCCTGCTGATTACCACTCACCATCTTCCCTTAGTTGATGAATTGGAACTCTTCCATGTTGAACAACACTTAGAGGAACCATGGAGGGTGGCAAGAGCACAAAATGTACTCTGGGTGGGGGATTTCAATGTCCATCACCAACAATGGCTCCACAGCAACACTGCTGATCAAGGTAGTTGGATCTTCCAAATCATAACTGCTAGGTTGGATCTGCAGAAAGTGATGAGGGAACCAAGAAGATGGAAAATCATACTTGACTTCATCCTTACCAATCTGCCTGTTGCAAATGAATCTGTCCATGACAACATTAGGAAGAACAACCACCGCACAGTCCTTGTGGAGACAAAGCCCTGCTTTCACATTGACAATACATTCCATCATGTTGTGCGGCTCTATCATAGAGGCATAGAATCTCTTCATTGTGGAAAGAGGCTATTCAGCCCATTGAGCATGCACTAATGCTCCCAACAGCAAACCGTCCAAACTCAGCCTCTGACCCTATTCCTATAAACCTGCATCTACCATGGCTAATCCACCTAACCTGCGCATCTTTGGACTACTGGAGGAAACCAGAGCACCCAGCAGAAACCTACACAGACACAGGAAGAATGTGCCAACTCCACACAATCACCCAAGGCTGGAATCAAACCCAGGACCCTGTGAGGCAGCAGTGCTAACCATTCAATAACCATGCCGCCTTAAACATAACAGACTCCGAACCGATCTAACAAATCAAGACTGCACATCCATGAGGCACTGTGGGCCATCAACAGCAGAATTGTACTCCAGAACAATTTGAAACCTCATGGCTTGGCAAATCCCCCACTCTGGCATTACCATTAACCTTGGTTCATCTCCAGGACATGTCTGCAGGAGTTCTTCTGGGTAATGTCCTAGGCCAAACCATCTTCAGCACCTTTGTCAATGACCTTTCCTCTATCATAATGTTAGAAGTGGGCAATGATTGCGCAATGTTCAGCACAAGAACTTCTCCTAGGATTGACAGAAGGCATTCTATACATCTGCTTAATATAGATGGCCATTTTAAAATGAACTACAAATTGCAGAAATAAATCACAGGGTGTTTTTCTGCAAGTCATACCACAGTTACATAGAAATAAAATACCTTCCTAGGTTACAGAGTTACTGAATATAAGGAATCAAGTTAAATTCCAGATGAGAAATGACATTCCAAGGTTCTTTCCAGTTTCTCCAGGATGTTATCAGCCTCATTATGCTCTAGCTAATGGTGGGGTCTGCCACAGTCATTTCTTCTCCCCCTCACTCCTGGTGAATTGAAAGAGGAGGCAATCCTCCTTGAACCTTGCTGAAATTAGTCAACTGACCCTAACATTTTGAAAATGGCAAGTGCAGGGGAATGCCAACTGAGTGGATGGAAATTCCAACACTCTGTTGACCTTCAGTCATGGTGAAACATTTGCCTTCTGTTGTATAAAGAGTAATTTTGAATCATCAAAATTTTTGATTATATATGGGCATTGTTTGAAAGGACAGCATTTGTTAATGATCCCTAATTGCCCTTGAACTGAATGGCTTATTAGAACATTTCAGAAGACAGTTAAGAGTCAACCTATCCCAGGAGCACGCGGTGTCCACCGACACCCTGGAGTTGTTCAGGGAGAGGTGGGCGCCGCAGGGAGTGGAGTGTTTTATTTCCCCCTCCAATTCTATTTTGATTTAGTCCCTACCCTCCCCTTCACTGTTTTGATCACACAGCACTGCCCTTTGAAGTGAAGGGCACTGCTTGTCACTAGCCACTCGGGTGTTTCCTTTCTTCCTGGTGGTGGAAATTTGAATAAAGATTCGTGCACCTTGTGTCTCTCACTGTGTCTCACACCTGCACACACACACCATGGGTGCTGGGGAAAAAATAAGCATTACCGCAGTTAGGCGGTAGTGTGGGGGGGGGGTAAAGAAAAAAAAAGAAAATAAAGAAAAAAAAGAAAAAAAAGAGTCAACATATCCCGGGAGCACACGGTGTCCACCGACACCCTGGAGTTGTTCAGGGAGAGGTGGGCGCCGCAGGGAGTGGAGTGCATTATTTCCCTCTCCAACTCTATTTTGATCTAATCCCTGCCCTGCCCTTCACTGTTTGATCATGCAGCATTGCCCTTTGATGTGAAGGGCACTGCTTGTCACTAGCCACTTGGGTGTTTCCTTTCTTCCTGGTGGTGGAAATTTGAATAAAGATTCGTGCACCTTGTGTCTCTCACTGTGTCTCACACCTGCACACACACGCCATGGGTGCTGGGGAAAAAATAAGCACTACCGCAGTTAGGCGGTAGTATGGGGGAAAGAAAAAATATTAAACAGAAGTAAAAAAAAATCAATAGGAGACCCAGAAGTTCTGTTCACCCTGAGAGCTGGCTCTGAGGGAGCTGGAGAAGTGTCAAGGATTCTCTAGGTGCAAATAAAGGGTAACTTGGTGACAGGATACTCACCTCTGTGGAGTTATTTCACATTTACGTCCAAAAAAAAATCAAAAAGTCAACCTATTGTGCAGAGTTACATATAGGCCAGCTTGGCAAAGCTCCATCACTAAAGGACAATTGATCGTGACACAATTTCAAAAATGAGCTTTGAATTTCAGATTATATCAATGGAATTTAAAGTCAATTTGGATTAAACTGGAAATGGAATCAGAATTTATTCTCCAAAAGCCTGGGGTGTTGTTATTACCATTACAGCAGGTACTCCCTGTAGCTGCTAAACTCTACAAGAGCACAAAATTAAAAACAGGAGTATGTCTTTCAGTCCTTCAAACCTGCTCCATTATTTGATAAAATCATGGTTGATCTATTGTAGCCTCCATTCCAATGTAACCCTCTTGCTGATTTCCCACTACAACTCTTGACATCCATGTCAATTAAAAATCCATCCAATTCAGCCCTGAATATAATCAATGTCTGAGCTTCTGAATTTCTCTGAGAAAGAGAATTCCACAGATGAACAATTCTCTGAGAGAAAATATTTAAGTATCCCTAAATAATTGTTTAAATAATAACCTTATAAATCTGTGAATATGTGATTACAAATGTTGATTTTGAATGAAAGATTCTTGTCTCTCTGTTTTCAGCTTTAACTCTTATGGTACTCTTTGCTTTTGATAAGGATTGTGATGGGAGATTTTGTTATGTAGCGTCAATCATTCCAACTTGGTGGTACTGTGGTTGCCTCTATTTATCTCGCCAAAGGTACTTCCTACATTTTGTTGAGAAATCAGCTGGTTGAACTATAGAACAGGACAAGCCCAAGATTTGAAGATCCTATGCATGCTCAACACAACTTTGACCAGAAACAGAAATGAATCAGCCATATAAATATTGTGGCTACAAGAATAGGTAAGAGGCTAGCAATTCACTTCCTGTCAACCTCAAGCACAAGGCACAAGTCAAGAGTGAAATTCTCCATTCATTTGGAAGAGTTGCAGCTAAAACAACACCATCTAGAAAAAAGTAACACAACTGATTAGCACACCCACCTTCTACCTTCACTTTTACTCCCTTCACCAGTGAGCACAGCAGCAACAGTGTGTGCCATCTACAAAGGGTATACGATAGGAATTATCAAACCTCTTCCAATAACACCTTCCAATCACAGGACCCCCACAAGCCAGAAGGATAAAGGCAGCAGGTGAATGGGAAAATGCTTCTAGTTCCCCTTCAATTCACACTCCATCCTGACTTAGAACAGTTGCACAGTTCTTTCATTCTTACTAGGTCAAAATCATACAACTTCACCCTAACAGCAGTATGGCTTTCCTTGCACCCTAGTGTCTACAGTGGTTGAAGAAAGCAGCTGATCATCACCACCTTCTTCAAGACAGTTATGAAATGAACTATAGGCCAAGAGGTTGTCTGTAAATATAGGGTATGGTGGATATCAAAGACTTCATTTGTCGGCTCTACGTAAAATGAGTATGATCTGAGGTTTCATTAACTGTCCATGTATCAAAGATTTATTTTCCAATAATGAAGTATATTTTTGAAAAATGAATAATAAATGCTGGCCTAACCAACAATTTCCACAAAGTAAGAATGAAAAGGAAATCCTGGAAACGTGGTGCTGGATTTTCACGTGTAAGGCAGGAAACTTAAGGTATGGAACTTCCAGATTCAGCAAACCTGTCTCCAAATAATTGGCCAGCATCAACTTTACTTCTGGAGAGGTGGGGATAGATTGAGACATAAATGAAAACTGAAAACGCTGGGTGAAATTCAGTGGGTCAAACTCGTGATTGGAATGAGTAGGTGAAATGGGAAGGGAATCCTGGAAGCTGATGCTGCCACCATCTTTAAAGAGTTCCAGAAATGACCTGACTCTGTGAAAGTCCAATGCAGTTTATTCTCATAAATTTAAATGCTCCTGTCTAATCATCCTTGAACATTTTTGATTTTAACTGATGCAGTTCCTATTTTTTTTTTGTTTGTATGTGCACTCTGTCAAACCAGCCAGCAACAGAATGAATCTGCACTGTACACTCTGTTGTTTCAGCACCTTCCCAATAATGTGGAGCCTAAAACTGTCCACAGTAATCCAACTGTGGACTTACTAAGGTTCCATATACCTTTACATTGCAACTTTTAGAAACAGAATCTCTTACTGCCCTTTAGTCCATTAGAATGTTTAATAACATTATCCATTTGAGGTGTTGTTTTTAATATCTTACCAGGCTGAAAACCTAAATTCCTTTTTATCCTGCATGTTTGCATACATCCCCAGTGAAGTTGGAGGATTAATTAGTTCATTGTTGTGTAGTGGCACCTTAGAGAGGATGCATTTGTGCCTGCTCAGCCTCCCTTACATTGCTTCAGCTTCAGTTCGCATGCCACTCAGATATCACATCCTTGATCTCAGAAAATCTGCTTAATTTTACCTTGGAGAGCTATAGGTCTGCTGTTTTTCTGAATTGACTTTCTGTCCCTAATGACAGTTGTGCTATGAACCCAATTATCTGTAGTCTTTTTTATCTGAAATTACAAAAAATTAATCCAAGCACAGCACTTTAACAATATAATTTCAAGATGCTATACCATCTGGATTTTTAAATTTATTTATTTTTTCTCTTCTGTGAAGCTTCTTAACATCATTGAAAAGTTCCTTAATAATGTATTGTGTATTCATATTTTCAACCTCTAGTCCTATGTATCTCAAGTATTTGTACATGCAGATTTGTAACCAAGATGGATTTAAATTGCATGCTATAGCCTTACAGTTAGATAAGAAAAAGCCAAAGGACTTGTTGTTTAAAATACACAAGAGTATTAATTGTATTATTGTTAAGCAGAACCTGCAGAGGTGTTTAAGAGATCATTTGTCTGGTCACTTGTGTGGAAGTCAAGACTATTTTTAACCAATTCTAACATTAATCAGTTACTGTTTCTCAGAGCTGCATTAATGTTTAAATATTATTTCTTCAAGGTTAAACATGACATTGTGCGAATTGTCAGTTTGTGCAAACAAAGGGGAAAGGTGCAGAAGCTTTTGTCTGACTTTTTCAATGTTTTGTTGGTTGATCTGACCTTAGTTTCAAAGCTTGCAATTTTTGAGGTCTGACCCAAACTGAAAAGAAAATTGAACCTTGAGGTTTCCAGCGAAAATTACACGTTTCTCGGGAAATCGATTGCAAAACTCTCAGCATCATCGAAGTTCACATCAAGCAAAATAGAGTGGAACCAAGAGGTACCAATACACAAATCTGTTCCCATTACTTAACAAAACTAACTGACCAATTTGGCCAGATGTTACAGAGAGTTGACCCCAACGGTTCAGATAAAGGTCTGATGGATCCACACTACTCAGGCCGTTGTTGAACAAAATTGAGAAGTTTGTGAAGAAGTAATCCATTTTATTGCAGTTTGTAGTAAAGCAAATTGGGTGAATTGGGAACTGTTGTCAGATGAAAGGTGATGGCTAAATCTTTGAAGAAAAGGAATCAGAATTCTAACTGAAAAAAAGCAGAGCTTGGGGGATTTTGTATTGAAATTACTGTCATATGTGTTGAATGCACTGCACAATAAATTTGACTTATATCTTTGTTGTTTTTGCTATTTGACATATAATTGAGCATACATAGGGGCCTGCATTTTTTTTTTAGCTCATTCAGCTTCTATTTATGTTGATTTTGGTTTAATTGTTCAAGTAATAGTTGGAGAAAAGTCAAATCTTGTTCTTTATTTGTTGGGTTATTTGGTAAAATTCAGTTCTTTTGGTTTATTTCCATCGGATTTTTGACAGAAAGCAAGAAACTACAGGCCAGTTAGCTTAATGCCTGTAATTGAGGAGATGTTAATAACTATTACTAAAGATATTATCACAGAGCATCCCAAAACATTCAAGATAATCAAATAGTGTCAACATAGCTTTGTGGAATCAAAGTCATGTACAAACAAATTGTTGTTTGAGGAAGAAACGTGCTATGGATACAGGTACATAGAGTCATAGAGTCATAGAGATGTACAGCATGGAAACAGACCCTTCGGTCCAACCCGTCCATGCCGATCAGATATCCCAACCCAATCTAGTCCCACCTGCCAGCACCCAACCCATATCCCTCCAAACCCTTCCTGTTCATATACCCATCCAAATGCCTCTTAAATGTTGCAATTGTACCAGCCTCCACCACTTCCTCTGGCAGCTCATTCCATACATGTACCACCCTCTGTGTGGAAAAAGTTGCCCCTTAGGTCTCTTTTATATCTTTTCCCACTCACCCTAAACCTATGCCCTCTAGTTCTGGACTCCCCGACCCCAGGGAAAAGACTTTGTCTATTTATCCTATCCATGCCCCTCATAATTTTGTAAACCTCTATAAGGTCACCCCTCAGTCTCCGATGCTCCAGGGAAAACAGCCACAGCCTGTTCAGCCTCTCCCTGTAGCTCAAATCCTCCAACCCTGGCAACATCCTTGTAAATTTTTTCTGAATCCTTTCAAGTTTCATAACATCTTTCTGATAGGAAGGAGACCAAAATTGCATGCAATATTCCAACAGTGGCCTAATCAATGTCCTGTACAGCCGCAACATGACCTCCCAACTCCTGTACTCAATACTCTGACCAATAAAGGAAAGCATACCAAATGCCTTCTTCACTATCCTATCTACCTGCAACTCCACTTTCAAGGAGCTAAGAACCTGCACTCCAAGGTCTCTTTGTTCAGCAACACTCCCTAGGACCCTACCTAGTGTATAATTCCTGCTAAGATTTGCTTTCCCAAAATGCAGCACCTCGCATTTATCTGAATTAAACTCCATCTGCCACTTCTCAGCCCATTGGCCCATCTGGTCAAGATCCTGTTGTAATCTGAGGTAACCCTCTTTGCTGTCCACTACACCTCCAATTTTGGTGTCATCTGCAAACTTAATAACTGTACCTCTTATGCTCGCATCCAAATCATTTATGTAAATGACAAAAAGTAGAGGGCCCAGCACCGATCCTTGTGGCACTCCACTGGTCACAGGCCTCCACCACCATCCTCTGTCTTCTACCTTTGAGCCAGTTCAGTATCCAAATGGCTAGTTCTCCCTGTATTCCATGAAATCTAACCTTGCTAATCAGTCTCCCATGTGGAACCTTGTTGAACGCCTTACTGAAGTCCATATCGATCACATCTACTGCTTTGTCCTCATAAATCTTCTTTGTTACTTTTTCAAAAAACTCAATCAAGTTTGTGAGACATGATTTCCCACGCACAAAGCCATGTTGACTATCCCTAATCAGTCCTTGCCTTTCCAAATACATGTACATCCTGTCCCTCAGGATTCCCTCCAACAACTTGTGCTGTACTTGGATTTTCAGAAGGCATGTTGTAAGTTTCCACATTAAAGGTTATTGTAGAAAATAAAAGCTCCTGGGTAGAGGGGATATCATATTGGCACAGATTGATGATTGGCTGGCTAACAGGAAACAGAGTTGCCATAATTGGGTCATTGTCTGGTTGGTAAGATATAATTAATGGTGTGCACAGGGATTACTACAGGCCATTTAACTTTGAACAATTTAGATAAATGACTTGATCAAATATTATGATTGCTAAATCTGTAGATTGCTTAATGCCGGTTAAGTTGTGAATAGGATATATAAAGACTACAAAGGAATATCAATAGGTTAGGGGAATAGTTAAAGTTACAAAGATCTAGCAAATGGAGTATAATGAGGGAATGTGAAATTGACTTTTGCAGCAGGAGGAATTAAAAAGCATATCATCCAAATCGTGAGATTGCAGAGCTCTGAGGTGTGGAGAGCTCTGCTTACATTTGTGCATGGATTGCAATATGTTAATATGCAGATACAGCAAATAATTAGGAAAACTAATTGAATGTTACCATTTATTGTCGAGGGAAATGAAAACAAAAGGAGGGAGTTTATGCTTCAGTTGTGCAAGGCATTGGTGAGACTTGGAGTACTATGTGCAAAGAAACAAATGAATTGAGAACAGGAGTAGGCCATTCACCCATTCGAGCCTGTATAAAATGGCACTTATGAGTTAGTTATATTATGGAAATTATTGATGGGTTAAAGCTGTAAATTCCATTGTATAAATGGTAAGTAGGGTAATCTCAAGGACACAATCATTTATTTTTCTGGTCAATTGAGGAAGAACTACAAATACCAGATCAGGTGATTAAATATTTGAAGCTTTTCATTCATAACAGCTTTCTGAAAACTGTTCTAATGTCTCTTTTGATTCATTAATAAAGTATCATAACTTTGTGTTTATTTGCAAATTTCATTTGTAGATTTTATACGGTCAAATTAAAATATTGCCAACATTTTAAGAAAAAACAAAATTACCTTTAATACATTTGCAATTAGGAATGTTATTGCAATGGTACTTGAAGTCCCATTTTATGCCATTGCATCATTCATGGGCCATCACTTTTGTGCCATCCCCATCCTCTTATGTGATCCCACTCATATTAACCCCTTCCCATTCTACCCATTCTATTCCTTCTTCCAATGCTGTCCCATTCACCATCTTCAATTATGTCCCAGCCTCTTCCCCTGCCAAACCCTTCCCTTTTATCTTAGCCATCTACCAAGAGGCAAAACATGTCCTTGGATGGTTTGCAGCACTGTATTCCAATATAATATTACATTGTTAATCGACTTATTCAAGGATTTGTGTGCACACTATTTACAATTTGAAAAAAATGGATTTTACAAAAGTATATCATCACTAATGTAGGGCATGAGCTTAAGGTGAGGATCAAGTTTGACAATAGATGTTTTCTATTTGGATTTCCAGAAGGTCTCTGACAAGATGTCTCACAGGAAGCTACTAAATAAGATAAGAGCCCATGGTGATAGGGGAAAGATGCTTGCATGGACGGAGGATTGTTTGACTGGCAAAAGGCAGAGAGTGGCAATAAAAGGGTCTTTTTCAGGATGATAGCTGGTGGATTTCCGTAGGTGTCAGTTTTGGGACCACAACTATTCATGTCATATATTAATGAGTTGGACAAATGAATTGAGGGCATTGTAGCTAAATTTGCAGATGACACAAAGATAGGTGGAGAGACAGGCAGTGTTGAAGAAGCAAGGAGGTTGCAGCAGGACTTTGATAGGATAAAATAAAACTTGCATTGTAAATAAAATAAGCATGTCACTTTTGAGTAGAGGCTACCATTTGTATACTTTCTTGTGTCCTCTGCTATTGAACACGTCTGGCTCAATCAGGTGTTTAATCTATTACCTCTGGGAAAAGATCTGCCACCCTGCCAATCCATAATAGGCACACACAGAACATAGCAAAGCAAACTTGGCCAAACTATACTAAAAACACCCAAAATGCTTCAGCAGGGACCAAGCAGGCTGATTAGTGAAACCAGACAGCACTCGCAGACAAGGGAATATACTTCCCAAAACACACTAACAATAACAGGTTAACACAGCTGTTCCAAATCCCTGAGGGCAGTCTCATAACCCAGCAATACCAAAGGGGAAGAGGATTGGAAGCGCTGGACCCATTGATACTGTCAGCATGTTGCATTGTATCAAGAATCAGGATATTCATCCGATAACTGTTTTCCAATTATTATCATTGTAACTAAATTACTCCAATTCCAAATACATTATATCTTTCCTCATTTCTAATTAACCTTATTATACAAGATTCTTATAAAACCTGGCTTCATCCTCAGCTTGAGGAAGAGAATTCTCGGCTACCTCAACCGACTGTCTGTGCTGTTTCAGCTTAGTCAGTTTCTCTTCCGCGATATTGCCGTACTAATAAATTGTTGTCAATTTCACTGTGCTTTGTGATCTCTAATTTATTGGGCTAATTTCTCCGAAAGAGGGTGGTCAAAGAAATGGCAGATGGAATACAATGTGGGAAAGTGTGAGGTTATGCACTTTAATAAGAAGAGTAGAGGCATAGACTATTTTCTAAATGGCTTCAGAAATCTGAAACACAAATGGACTTGGGAGTCCTAGCCTAGGATTCTCTTAAGATTAACATGCAGGTTCAGTAGGCAGTTAGGAAGGCAAATGCAATGATAGCATTTTTTTTCAAGAAGGCTAGAATACAAGAGCAGAAATGAACTGCTGATGCTGTATAAGACACTGGTCAAATCACATTTGGAATATTGTGAATGGTTTTGGACCCCACATCTAAGGAAGGATGTGATGGCATTGGAAGAGGTCCAGAAGAAGTTTAGGGGTTTGCTGTGTACAATTGGCTGTCATGTTTTTTACACTACACCAGTAACTACACTTCAAATTACTTCAGTGGCTGTGAAACTCTCTGAGATATCCGGTCGTCAAGAAAGGCATTCTAAAAATATGTCTGCCTTTCTTTATAAAACTGTGAGATGATTTGTGGATATGTTATGAAGATGTGGATATACCTTTAAGAGAGTTAAAAGCAGCATAACTACTGGACACAGCACTAAGTGTTCTCAAAAGGTAACAATGTAACACTGGGTCAAACAACTCAATTAGTTTGTTGCTTGGAAACAAAAACAAATTCAAATTCAGCCAATCCGTTTAATTTATACCCAAAACATAACAAACTCCAATCAAGTTTGAACTGAGTATGTTGACAATCTTAAAAGCCAACGACACATTCCGATGCTCTGGAGTATAAGACTGAGGAATATTGAACATTAGAGAGGAGAACTGCCATGGCCCAGCATGTAAACAGACTGCTTGAAAATAGCCCTCTCTTAAAAGTCCCTTTTCAATCAGTAACCTGTGATGCAGAAATTCCTAACAAGGAGAAAAGAAGATATAGTAAGATCCAAAGACAAGAACCTACAGCTGCCTGGCTTTGAGATAAGAAGTGTTGTTTTGTAAATCTTAATTGGGAGTTTTAAAGGACTAGTATTATAGAAGGGAAGCTAAAAGATAGGTTAGAGAAAGAAATTGCAAATAGTGATTAGGTAATTATTCTCGATTATACTTTAAGAAATAAAGTTGTTAATTTTTACTTTACATAGTTCTTGGCCACTCAAATTTGTACAGATTACTGCACGGGGATAAATCTTTTCTGTGTTGCTGGTTTTAAATTAAGCAGGAGGGTTTACCACATGTCATAACAGTTTGAGGCCTGTTCTGAACTGGTTTAGACAGATTTGAATAGATTTGCTGGTACGAAAAATCCTAGCAGATGTAAACACTCACAGGTTAGTGTCCTAGATCTTTAAATAAAATGTGTGTGAGGCAATTTGTTTAATTTCGGTGACTTGTGGTTGATTAAATTAAAAATGAGAGAAATGGCTCTTAAAATTGCTAAAGAGGTTCTGGGATTTGAAGATGATTCTCAAATTTGCCAAGAAAGTTTAGAAGAAAAGAAAAAGGCCATATCTTTAGAATTAGCAAAGAAGTTAGATTTGGGTTTAACCAAGAACAAAAGTAAGCTGAAATTGTAAGGGAATTACTCAAACATTTAGGTGTGTCAGAGAAACAGACAAATGCAGTAGAGGTAGAAAAACTTAGACTGTAATTGAGGAAAATGGAGTTAGAAGATAAACAAAGAGAAAGGGAAAGAGAGAGGAGAGAGAGGAAAAGAGAGAGAGAGAAGGTTCTTGGCTGAGTAAAGGGAGAGAGAGAGGAAAAGAAAGAGAGAGAAGAAAGAGAGAAAGAGAGAGAGAAGACAGAGAAAGAGAATTTGACCTTGAGAAGTTGCTCCTTAGTCAGTAAAGTCAAGTTAACAGGAAAGAGATTAAAAGAGGAGGTAGTGATATATATAAGTATGTCAAAACTCTGCCACATTTTGATGAGAACGATGTTGAAGCTTTCTTTATTTCATTTGAAAAATTGGCTAGGCAGATGGAGTGGTCCAAGGATTTATGGGTAATACTAGTTCAGACTAGATTGATAGGCAGAGCTCATGGGTATTTGCCGCATTGTCAGATGAGGGGTCAAGAGATTATGATGAGGTTAAACATGCTATTTTAAGTTCTTATGAATTGGTAACAGAAGCATACAGCCAGCGGTTCAGAAGCACAAAGGAGGAACCAGGTCAGACTTACGGTGAGTTTGAAAGAATTAAAACATAGTCAATTTGATTGATGGGTGCGTGCTTTGAAAATAGATAGGACATTTGAGGCTCTAAGAGAGATTATTTTGCTGGAGGAGTTTAAAAACTCATTTCTAGAGATGGTAAGAATTCACATAGAGGAACAGAAAATTCAGGAAGTGGGAAGGGCGGCAGAATTAGCAGATGAGTAAATGTTGGTGCATAAGTCAAGCTTCCGGCCAGAATTTCATCCTATGAGGGATAGAAGTTGGAAGAAGGGGGGGATCCTACACTACAAAACCAAGAGTAGAGAGCACTAGTAAGATTTTACCACAAGATAAAAAAGAAGCCCAAGAGAGTGGAAAGGAGGTGAAAGGTCTCAAGTGTTTCCACTGTGGTAAAGTGAGACAGGTAAAGTCACAGTGCTGGTCATTAAAGAAAGACACTGTGGGAAAAGATGTGGTAAAAGAAGCTAAGCCAGTGACATTAGTGAAGGTAGTAAAGGAGATCCCAAGAATAGCCAAGGAGCTATAGGAGAGTGCACAGCCTGAGCAGGGGTTGGGTATGGAGTTAGTACCTGATCTCTACAAAGAATTTGCCTCTGTGGGTAAAGTTTACTCAGAAAGAACAGAGGGAGAAGGACAAGAAGCTATAAGTTTGAGAGATACAGGGTCTAACCAGTTACTGATCGTAAGGGATAAACAAATATGCACTCTTTCTGATCTGTTACCCGAGAGTGTGGGAGTTTGTGGGATAGATGGACAGAAATGTAGCATTTCCCATGTAAGATCAGATTGGAGTGGCAACTCAAGACTGGGGAAGTTACAGTGGAGTGATTGACAGAGTGTCAGTTCCAGGAATTCAGTTTGCTCTTGGGAATGATTTGGCAGGATCCAAGGTGGGAGTGACACCCCTTGTTGTGGAGAAAGCCCAAGGAAGACCAAGAGACTGAGGAGTTAAAACAGAAATATCCTGGTATTTTCCTAGACTGTGTGGTGACCAGATCCCACTATCATAAGTCACTCCACAAAGCGACAAGTAAAGAGAAAGATGAAGGAGTTGAGGTTCAGTTAGTGGATACCCTGTTTGACATAATGGTGCAGGAAAAACCTGAATAGGCAGAGGGTCAGACAGAAGTGTTTAGTCCTGAAAGACTAAGGGACTTGCAACAGGCAAGACAAGATGATAAAAGATATATATGTGGATATGTACTCCAAAAAGGAGGCATAGAATATTCTGGAGGGTAATTACCTAAAAGATAGAATCCGAAGACAGAAATGGAGACCATGGCAGGTTAGTGCAGGGGAGAAATGGGCTGAAGTGTACCGGATTGTGTTGCCGGTAGCATTCAGACAGGAAGCGTTATGGGTAGCATGTGAACTACTTGTAGGCGGTCACCTAGAGGTATGAAAGACTATGGCTAAGGTACAAAAACATTTTGTTTGGCCTGGAATGCATAAGGATATGGTTAACTTCTGCCGTATGTGTCATTCATGCCAAATGATAGGTAAGCCACAGGCAGTAATAAACCACCACCTTTGTTGCCAATTCCTTTTACACGGGTTATAATTGATTGTGTAGGTCCCCTCCTGAGAACCACAAGTGGGAACCAGTACTTGTTAACCATAATGGATGTGTCTACCAGATTTCTGGAGGCAATTCCATTACACAGTACCAAGGCAAAAAAGGTGGTAAAGCAGTTAGTAGCATTCTTCACATGCTATGTGCTACCCAGAGAGAGTCAGTCAGACCAAGGGTCAAAGTTTATTGCTGTTTGAGGAGGTCACAGATATTTTAGGTGTACAGCACTCTAAATCCAGTGTGTATCATCCTGAATCCCAGGGAGCTTTAGAAAGGTGGTATCAGACCCTGAAGACCATGTTGAGAACATACTGTCAGAATTAGCCAAATTAATAGGATAAAGGTATCCTATTTGTATTGTTTGCCATTAGAGATGCCACAAATGAATCTACTCAGTTCACTCCCTTTGAGTTAATATTTGGTCATGAAGTAAGAGGCCCTTTGAAGTTAATTAAAGAAAAAATGACAGGGCCAAAATTGGAGATCTCACAATTAGGTTATGTATCGGAGGTGAGGGAGAGATTAAATTGAATAGGTGAGTTAGCTAAACAGCACCTAAAGAGGGTACAGTGGAGAATGAAACAGGTGGCAGATAGAAGCTCTGAGACCTGGACATTTTCCCAAGGGGATGACATTACTGTTACCAGTGATAGATCACTTCAAAGCTAGGTTTAGTGGTCCCTATCAAATTGAGAAAAAGTTGAGTCAGGTGAACTATTTAGTAAAGATGTCAGATAGAAAAGAAAGGTAATGGTAATGTCATGTGAACATATTGAAACCATATTACACTCAAGAGAAAGAACTGGAGTAATAGGTGTTAGTTAGTGCCCTGCAGAGTGAGGAATCAAATCCAGATCATATGGATTTTGAAGTGCTTCAAAATAGATTAAAGAATGAAGAAGTCCTTGAGGAGTGGGATAGATTAGTATGCTACCTGTCTAACAAGCACAGAACAGAGTTGAAAGATTTGTTACTACAGTACATGAACATATGTAGGAATTAGGTGGGGAGGACTAATGCTATTGTTCATGAAGTAGATGTAGGGAATACTGCTCTGACAAAACAGCACCCCTATCGACTTAATCCTTTCAAAGTCAGACAGGTCCAGATGGACGTGGAGGCTATGCTCGAGAAGGACATTCTCAAGCCAAGCCAGATCGAGTGGAGTTTGCTGATCGCCTTAGTTCCCAAACCAGACAGGACTCAATGATTGTGCATGGAGTATCAGAAGGTCAATGCCGTTACAAAATCGGACTCATTTCCAATTCCCAGATTTGAGAACTATATCGAGACAGTTGAACAAGCCAGTTACATCACCAAGTTGGACTTAATGTGTGGTTGCTGACAGGTACCTTTATCATAGACGGCGAAAGAAATTTCAGCATTTATAACCCCAAATGGGCGATATTAGTTTAAAGTGATGTCCTTTGAAATGAAGAATGCACCTGCCACATTCCAAAGACTCATGAACAGAGTTGTGACTGGGTTAACAAACTGTGCAGTCTATTTGGACAATGTAGTGATCTTTACTAAGTCCTGGAAAGATGACATGGTACAGTTGGCAGAACTCTTTGAACAACTACGAGAAGCAAAACTGGTGATAAACTTAAATAAAACAGAGTTCACAAAAGCAGAGGTGACGTTCTTGGGACATATAACATCGGTCAGGAAGATTGACCCCATGGAACACAAATACAAAAGCTATCAATGAATTTCTATGATGAACTTCGACAAAAGAAGTGCTTCGATTCTTAGGGCTCAGTGGATTCTAACTTCAGCAGTGTAGTGGCACCGTTAACTGATTTGCTGAAGAAGAACACAAAGTTTCAGTGGACACAGCCATGCCAGGAGGCATTCAACCATTTGAAATCGATACTAATCACTAAACCAGTTTTAGCTACACTAAACTTTTCAAAACCTTTTAAAGTCATCATCGATGCTAGTGACATTGGAGTTGGAGCTGTTCTCCTACAGGAAAATGAGGATGGGATCGAACTGCCAATTGGTTACTTTTCGAAGAAGATCAGCATCCACCAGAGGAAATACTCCACAATTGAAAAGGAACTATTCAGTTTGGTACTGGTCTTACACATTAAAATGTTGTATGTCACGAACAATATGTCTGAGACGATTGTGTACACTGACCACAATCCGTTTACATTCTTAGAACGTTTTAAAGATAACAAGATGAGACTATTTCATTGGAGTCTTATGTTACAGATTTTTAATTTAAAAATCATACATGTTGCGGGTTAGAAGAACGTTATCGTAGACACGTTATTGTGGATTCAACTGATAGAGTTGAGATGAGATTTGTCTTTATTTGATGATTTATGCATATATACACAGGTATATGGGAGAAGGTTAAGGTGAACTTATATTAAAGTTAGGGTAATGTGTTTAAAAAGTAGAGAAAAAAATATGAAGCCATCTTTTCATGATGATGGTTCATTTTTTTCTTAAGGGGGGAGGTGTTATGAAGATGTGGGTATACCTTTAACAGAGTTAAAAGCAGCAGAACTATCAGACACATCACTGTGTTCTCAAAAAGGTAACAATGTAACACTGAGTTGAACAACTTGATTAGGTCATTGTTTGGAGACAAAAACAAATTCAAATTTGGCCGATCAGTTTAAGTTATACCCAAAAACATAACAAACTTCAATCAAGTATGTTGACGATCTTAAAATCCAATGACACATTCCGATGCTCTGGAGTATAAGACTGGGGAATATTGAACATTTGAGAGGAGAACTTCCATGGCCCAGCATGTAAACAGACTGCTTGAAAATAGCTCTCTTAAACGTCCCTTTTCGATCAGTAACCTGTGATGCAGAAATTCCTATTAAGGAGAAAAGAAGACACAGTAAGATCCAAAGACAAGAACCTACAGCTGCCTGGTTATGAGGGACATGAATAGGGTAAATAGGCAAAGTCTTTTCCCTGGGGTCAGGGAGTCCAGAACGAGAGGGCATAGATTTAGGGTGAGAGGGGAAAGATATAAAAGAGATCTAAGGGGCAACGTTTTCACGCAGAGGATGGTATGTGTATGGATTGAGTTGCTAGAGGAACTGGTGGAGGCTGGTACAATTGCAACATTTCAGAGGCATTTGGATGGGTATATAAATAGGAAGGGTTTGAAGGGTAATGGGCCGGGTGCTGGCAGGTGGGACTAGATAGTTTGGGATATCTGATCGGCATGGACGGGTTGGACCAAAGGGTCTGTTTCCATGCTGCACATCTCTATGACTCAAAGTGTTGTTTTGTAAATCTTAAATGGGAGTTTTAACGGATTAGTTTTATAGAAGGGAAGCTAAAAGATAGATTAGAGAAATAAATTGCAAATAGTCATTAGCTAATTATTGTTTGTTATACTTTTAAGAAATAAATTTGTTAATTTTTAGTTTACATAGTTCTTGGCCACTCAAATTTTTACAGATTACTGCACAGGATAAAGCTTTTAGTGTTGCTGGTTTTAAATAAAACTGAAGGGTTTACCCTGTGTCGTAACAATAGAAAGAAAAAATAGTGTTGGTGGAGTGGGGTGGTTTCTCACCAAGCAACAACAGTAAAATATTGCAGATGCTAGAAACCTGAAATAAAAACAGAAAGTACCAGAGAAATTAAGCAGGTGTAGCAGTATCTGCAGAGAGAGAAAACAGTTAACTTTTCTAATCAAACAACAGTAAGTATGGACCCAAAACGTTAACTCAGTCTCTTTTAGCAAGGGAAATCCTTTTGGTAAAGACTCAAAAGGACATTAGTGAGCCTGATGGATTTTGCTAACAAACACAGTTATCAATAGATTCTTAATTCCAGACTTTTTTCATTGAATTTAAATTCCACCAATTACCACACTGGCATTCAAACCCAAGTCCCCAGGACATTAGCTGATTTCCGTGGATTAATAGTCTGCCGATGGTACCATTAGACCATCACCTCCCATAATTACGTCCTTTAATTAAATGACCTCTGATTCCTCTAAATTCCAGAGGATACAGGCCTAGCCTGTCTAGCCTTTCCTCATATGCTGTTCTGCTCACTCCAGGGCCAACTCAATCCTGAATGTTGTCCAAGTCTTGTCACGTAAAAGCATTGTTAACAAAGACTTGCATATTTATCAAGATTGGACATGACGATGTGACAAGCAGTACGGCTGAAGCTCCAATATTTCTACCGGCAGCTCAACAACTTGAAATGTCCCTGTGTATTGTACTGAGTGTTGCACCAACTAACCAGGTCCTGATAACTACTGTCCTTGCACCCCGTTACCTCATATCAGGAAAAGCAAGACAATATTAAACAGCCAGTCAGAGTCTGGCTCGGATAGGAAGCAGACAAATTGCCGATTGTGGCCACAACCCAAACAGGCAACAGAGGTTTCCTAGTTATTTTGTGGTGGTCAGTTCTGTGTTTCTTTTTGTTTTAAATCTGGCGCTCTCCAGCAAGGACTAATTGCCAAAGCCATTGCTAGCCCTGGGCTAACTTGTGCCTTGAAGATGGGGAGCTGTGGAGAAGCTCCACACAGTGGAAGTGCTGACTCACATGGTTCAGGCTCAGGTTTAGGTTTAGGTTTAGGTTCAGGCTATGTTTAGGTTCAGGCTCAGGTTTAGGTTTAGGCTCAGGTTTAGGTTTAGGTTCAGGCTCAGGTTAAGGTTCAGGCTCAGGTTCAGGCTCAGGTTTAGGTTCAGGCTCAGGTTTAGGTTTAGGCTCAGGTTAAGGTTTAGGTTTAGGTTTAGGTTCAGGCTCAGGCTCAGGCTCAGGTTTAGGTTTAGGTTTAGGTTTAGGTTTAGGTTCAGGCTCAGGTTTAGGTTTAGGTTTAGGTTTAGGTTCAGGTTCAGGCTCAGGTTTAGGTTTAGGTTTAGGTTTAGGTTCAGGTTCAGGCTTAGGTTTAGGTTCCTCTGGTGCTGTCGACAGTGTTTCCCTGGAGACGCTGCCCTTTGTAGTCTCTCCTAGGTTCACCTTGCCGGTGCCGGAGGCTGCTTTCCCTGTGGTCCCGGCTCCTTTATGATCTCGGCTCCGGCCTCTGTGATCTCGGTTGCCGAGCAGCGACAAGACGCGGCTCCGTGCCTCCCCCTCCCTTCCCCGGGACTCTCCCCACCCTGGGGGGGGCTGCCTCTCAGTGATGGCCCCCTCGGTCAGCCTGGCCCGGCCCGGGGCTCCCATGGCTCAGACGGTGATACCGTTCGTGAGGGGACCCGAGGACCGGCATTTCTTCACCAGTTTCCGGGAGCAGGATAACGCGGCGTTCGCCCGCTGGAGCCCGGACGCGGCGGCTCCCGAGGAGTTGTACCCGCTCGCCCCGCACCGACATGAGGTGCAGCTGCTGGACTCCACGTCCGGCTTCATCAGCCCCGGAGCCAGCGCCGACAGAGACAGCGGCACCAGCAGGATCCCCAACCTGGCGTTTTACAGGGAGCCGGGCGGCGAGTGGCGAGCACACACCGCCATCCCGGTCGCCGTGCAGGAGACAGGCGGGAGCCGCCTCTGGAACTCCAGATCCGTGTCCGCCGCTGCTATCCGAGCCAGAGTGGGAGGTACAAACTAGGACCGGCTCACGGGCATGGGAGAAGGGCTGGGCATTGGGGCTGAGGAGGGATTGGGCATTGGGGATGAGGAGGGCTTGGACTTTGCGGGATGAGGAGGGATTGAGTATTGGGGCTGAGGAGGGATTGGACATTGGGGCTAAGGAGGGATTGAGCATTGGGGAGGAGGAGGAAGGATTGGGAATTGGGGTTAAGGAGGAGGGATTGGACATTGGGGAGGAGGAGGGATTCGACATTGGGGAGGAGGAGGGATTGGACATTGGGGAGGAGGAGGGATTGGACATTGGGGTTAAGGAGGGATTGGACATTGGGGAGCAGGAGGGATTGGGCATTGGGGAGGAGGAGGGATTGGACGTTGGGGCTAAGGAGGGATTGGGCATTGGGGAGGAGGAGGGATTGGGCATTGGGGAGGAGGAGGGATTGGACGTTGGGGCTAAGGAGGGATTGGGCATTGGGGAGGAGGAGGGATTGGGCATTGGGGAGGAGGAGGGATTGAGCATTGGGGTTAAGGAGGGATTGGACATTGGGGAGCAGGAGGGATTGGGCATTGGGGAGGTGGAGGGATTGGACGTTGGGGCTAAGGAGGGATTGGGCATTGGGGAGGAGGAGGGATTGAGCATTGGGGAGGAGGAGGGATTGGACATTGGGGCTAAGGAGGGATTGGGCATTGGGGAGGAGGAGGGATTGGGGATGAGGAGTGATTGGGCATTGGGGCTGATGGAGGATTGGGCATTTAGGGTGGTGGAGGGGCTGAGGAACTAAGAAGGGGAAGCGGGTAGGTATTGAGAAGGAGAAGATACTGAGCATTTCAGAGGGGAATCAGCTGAGTGGTAAAAATGGGCTGGAACTGGATGCTGAATTCTGGTCCATCAACTGGAGTTGTGCTAAAGAAAATGATTATAGTATTATGCAAATGTAGTTGTCATGTAGAATCCTAACTTCTGTGCTTTTAATTTCGGACAAGTGAGGTGAATCTTGCTGGAGCCAGTAAGAGTGCAGCATTAGGGTGTGTTGGGATGTTGTGCCAACTCTGTGCCCTTTAGTGTTACAGTTCCATCTGTGGAAAGCAAGGATAAAAGTAATGCTTCCTCCAGTATAACAGAAATAAATGTCTTCAGGTTTGCAAGTGCTCTCAGTGTATCTTACTCTAAGACATTAAGCATCTCATATTCTTGCCACTGACATTTCCTACCAACATTCCAGAGTCACCGTTGTGCAAATTCTCACCAGATAAATCACAATTATAGTGGCTATGAAGATATGTATTCTATGGTGAATGGATCACTTTCTGAGTCCCCAAATTTTCTCACCACTACCAAGATACACATCTCATGGATGATGGAATACATTCTATTTGCCTGAATTGGTTCAATGTAACAAAACTTAAGAACCTTGAGACTTTTCTGACACCTAATTCGTATTCTATTCACCAATTTAAACATTAACTCTCTCCACAATGGGCACCCTCTGGTTGCAGTGTGCACTATCTCCTGGAATCACTGCAACAAGCCACCAAGCTCTCTTCAGCAGTATCTCTGAAGGGTGATCTCCATCACCCAAGATGGATTACCTCAACTTTTCCCTCCCAAACCACACACCATTCTGACTTGGGTGGAAGTTCCTTGTGCATGATCACAGCCCAAGATAGAAGGGTTGTGGAGGAAGGGAACAGTCAAAGATGGAATCTATGTTGAATTCTGGAGCAGCAGGATGTTCACCTCAAGTCAGTTTCACAGAGTTAGATCATAGGGAAAAGACAATTCAAGATGACATCATACGCAATGGTCAACAGGGATATCACATTCCTGCTTTAATTCCTGATTAGTATTCATCTGTGCAGTGATGTAGATTCTTACAGTAACATCAACCAAAATACATATGCTTTGTCAGGGACAGGCTTTAATGTTATCTGCACCGTTTTCTGATACTTTATCTTTGTGATCACAGAAACCACAGTCATGAAATAGTTGAAATGGTTAGCTATTACTTTCCAAACATTTCACTCATCCCATCAGTTTGCAAGAATTGGCAAAAGTGAAACAGTGGAATAACTGATGCTGATATGCAAAGAGACACCCTCACTCTAATTGCAACAAAAAACAGGCTGGTATTGCATAAACAGAATTCAAAGCTGCTTGTGGCAGACATTTGGCTGGATGTTAAATCTCAACTTGGGGGGAACAGTATGTTCCACTAGTTTGCAGACAGCTACTCCAGTACTCTGCAGAGAACTGTTCTCCTTCAGTCATTTGTAGAGAGCTGCTCAGTTCAGTGCATTTACCAGTGGCTTTTCCTAATTCAGTTACTTTATTATGATATAGTTTCTAGTTTTTCTGACCAATTAGTGTCAGGGAGTCTAGTGACAATTTGCATGGCACAACTGAAACTTGCATATTTAAATCTTGAGTTAAGATTCAGGAGCTAAAGAGAAAAAAAGTAGGAGATGGTGCCAAGCTTGAAAAGGCTGCACCTTCGTTCAGTGATGCCACCAAAATATGATGTGAGCACTGCAAAAAGCATGAGGATCCAGTGTTCCCTAGTGATGGGAGCAAGGTGGCATGTTTGGTGGGAAGTGAGGTGAACAGCAACCAGACCCTGCAGTGCCATATTCCTGGATACAATCTCGGAAAAGACTCAATGATTCAAACAGGGCAGGCAATGTAAGGTCAATGGTATATTGCTATCACCACAGCTGATAGTAATGCTAGATAAGTCTAATCAGAGAGTGTAATATGGCTTGATAGAGCTTGAGCTTTTATTTTAACAACTTGTTTACCATAGTGGTCAGTCACTGGGCGTATTTATAAGAGGCTGCCAGTGTACTTTTAACGAAGTAACATTAAAGTTTACTGCACACAAAAGGAAAAATAATGAACTATTTTACACCATGTAAGAACTACTTGTAATGGTCTTATTACAAATACCAGAAATAAAGATTCAATTGTTTTAGTCTCAACAATAAACTTATAGATTCTCAAATCTCAGTCACTCAGTTTCCACTATTGGTTGGCACAGCTGCACTCAGTTTATTTCTGGCAAAAGTCTGCATTGCTGTCTTCTCCAGTTAATGTATTTTCATGAGATCCTTAAACAAGCTGTTAACACAGCTCACTTACTTGCTAATGTGTTCTTGAAACTCATACATTCAGCAGCCTTGTAAATACTTTCCTATTTGCCACCATAAAACGTTCTGTTCCTGGCATTTTTCTCTGACTAACCTCTAAGTCACTCAGGACTTTGTTTCTTCTGCCATAACTGTTCTGGAGACATCTACATTGCACTGCTGCTCACATATCAGCCTTTTGTCTCTGAATGAACTGCTTCTTTCTGTGAAAAACATTCTACACTTACTCACCTTGAGGAAGGTTCTGTTTCTCTTTCTAAAATAACTTCCTTTTTGTATATGTTTCCTAGTGTCATAAAACATGGTGTTTAGGCAACCAATTATAATTTTTTTCTCTCTACAGTTATTTTATAAAGCACGAACTATTCACTTTTTTTAAGCAGACTAATTTGAATGCAAGTAAACAAATTTCTAGAGAACTAGACACTGCTCACAGAACTCAAAATGAAAGTTGCACCTCTTAACTCTTATAGTATAGAAATGCAAAACAAACTTAATCTATACATGACCAACATCACCAAAAGCATAAATTGCTGGAGAAGCTCAGCAGGTCTGGTAGCATCAGAGTTAATGTTTCGGGTTGAGTGACCCTTCCTCAGAATTTCAAAACAGCAATTTCTGTTTTTATGTCTGATTTACAGCATCCGCAGTTCTTTCGGTTTTTATTTAATCTATATATGGTTCAGTCCACTATAGAACCCAGAATTCCCAACAATAACAAGAATAACAATATGTCGTGAACCTTTATCACAAGATTAAGTTACATCCTGTGCGTGTCACTCCAACTCTCACATTCCACCATCTCACACCTATTCCTTAAACTAATTTGTATTGCAATTACACTTTTCCTTCTCTGTCTATGCCCTTTTTCACATTCTCATTGGTCTGTCCATAGCTGGCATTCACACACCACCTAACACATAAGATACTTGTCCCTCATCATCAGTGCAGGTTCATAGTTCCTTGAAAGTAAAGTCACAGGTAGATAGGACGGTGAAGATGGTGTTTAGTATGCTTTCCTTTATTGGTCAGATCATTGAGTATAGGAGTTGGGAGGTTATGTTGCAGCTATACAGGACATTGGTTAGGCCACTTTTGGAACATTGTGTGCAATTCTGGTCTCCCTCCTACTGGAATGATGTTATGAAACTTGAAAGGGTTCAGACAAGATTTACAAGGATGTTGCCAGTGTTGAAGGGTTTGAGCTATAGGGAGAGGCTAAATAGGCTCAGGGTGTTTTCCCTGGAGCATCGGAGGCTGAGGGGTGTCCTTATAGAGTTTTATAAAATCATGAGGGGCATGAATAAGATAAATAAGGTATTTTCCCTGGAGTGGGTGAGTCCAGAATCAGAAGGCATAGGTTTAGGGTGAGAGGGAAAAGATATAAAAGAGACCTAAGGGGCAACATTTTCATACAGAGAGTGGTGTGGAATGAGCTGCCAGAGGATGTGGTAGAAGCTGGTACAATTACAACATCTAAAAGGTATCTGGATGAGTGCATGTATAGGAAGGGTTTGAAGGGATATTGGCCAAGTGCTGGCAAATGGGACTAGATTAATTTGGGATATCTGGTCAGCATGGACAAGTTGGACCAAAGGGTCTGTTTCCGTGCTGTACATCTCTGTGACTCTATGACTCTAAATGTTTTCCATGCATCCATTCGACACATGCCATCACTCTCACGCATAGATCACTGATGGCAACAGTTCAGAACCCTGAAATATTATGGGTGCTTTTCGCCCTTAATTCCAACATGCATTTTTTTTAAGAGGACTGCTACAAAAATTAAACGACTGTAGGTATAAACTCAGTGGTGCCTGGCAAAAAAAGATTGTTTTTTGGACCAATGGGATATCACACATAAAGGTATGAAAGAAACTTCAAACACACTGAACTATGATCGCTTGTGACTACAAAGATAATGAAGGACAGACAACCGTTACACAACACCTCCCTGCAGATTATGTTCTAAATTGCAAGCACCTTTTGAACGTTTCTATTTGCAGATTACTGAAGGATAAAAGTTAACAGTCAGTTTCATTTCGACTGGACTGTGCTAATGGAACTGATTATTCTCTTGTGCACCAGTCTGGTTTCAAGTGTTAGTGTGCTGTAAGCATGGCAGTCAAAGAACCGACCACTGGATACCCCTGTGTTGCAGGTAAAGAAAATATCTCACTCCAGGTGCTAAAAGTCAGCCAGCAGCCAGTCAAAAGAAAAACAGGACAACAGAAGGTTTTTTTTCTGGCTTGCCCTGAATATTATAATTCAGTGCACAGTTAAAATAAAGAGTCTCAAACGAGATACAAAACTAAAGATCATGAAACTAACTATTCAACTATTAATACCACTGTTTCCAGTAATATTTGCTGCAACATCCACAAAGTTTAACTATCTACACTTCATGAACAACTCAGTGACTGATTCAAATTGTTTTTAACTTATCTCTTTAGATTCATTTTGTTTTTCTAATCAGTGTGAACGAGTGCATGTGTGTATGCATGTTACATAGAACATTACAGCGCAGTACAGACCCTTCGGTCCTCGATGTTGCGCTGACTTGTGAAACTAATTTGAAGCCCATCTAACCTACACTATTCCATTATCATCCATATATTTATCCAATGACCATTTAAATGCCCTTAAGGTTAGTGAGTCTACTACTTTTGCAGGCAGTGCATTCCACGCCCCTACTGCTCTCTGAGTAAAGAAACTACCTCTGACATCTGTCCTATATCTATCACCCCTCAATTTAAAGCTATGTCCCCTTGTGCTGGTCATCACCTTCCAAGGAAAAAGGCTCTCATTGTCCATCCTATCTAACCCTCTGATTATCTTATATCTCTCAATTAAGTCACCTTTCAACCTTCTTCTCTCTAACGAAAACAGCCGCAAGTTCCTCAGCTTTTCCTCCTAAGAACTTCCCTCCATACCATGCAACATCCTAGTAAATCTCCTCTGCAACCTTTCCAGTGCATTCACATCCTTCCAAGAATGTGTGACCAGAACTGTACGCAATATTCCAAGTGCGGCCACACCAGAGTTTTGTATAGCTGCAGCATGACCTCGTGGCTCCGAAACTCAATCCCTCTACCAATAAAAGCGAATGTACCGTAAGCTTTCTTAAAAACCCTATCAACCTAATTGGCAACTTTCATGGATCGATGTACATGGACACTGAGATCTCTCTGCTCATCTACACTACCAAGAATCTTACCATTAGTCCAGTACTCTTTATTTCTATTGCTCCTTCCAAAGTGAATCACCTTACACTTTTCCATATTAAACTCCATTTGCCACCTCTCAGACCAGCTCTGCAGCTTATCTGTGTCCCTCTGTGACCTGCAACATTCTTTAGCACTATCCACAACTCTACTGATCTTAGTGTCATCCGCAAATTTATTAACCCATCCTCTACCCCTTCATCAACGTCATTTATTAAAATGACAAACAGCAGTGGCCCAAACAGATCCTTGTAGTACACCATTAGTAACTGAACTCCAGGATGAACATTTCCCATCAACCACCACCATCTGTCTTCATTCGGCTAGTCAATTTCTGATCCAAACCACTAAACCACCCTCAATCTCTGGAGGAGGCCAAGATGGAGAATCTACTCAGCACCTCTGGCTAAAGATGAATGCAAATGTTCACACCTTGACTTTTGCTGCTGTTAAAGTCACAAATGTTCCACTTCATACAAGTGTGAAGAAAAGGAAGAGTAAAGATTTGTTGTTGCATGGGGATGTGTTGCATATTGTTAGACAGTTTACTTTGCGTTCTATATGTGAACGACGTAAATACTAATCTCAAGACCATTCTCCTGCCTTGCCCATTCCTGAATAGTAAGTGGTCATTTGTGTTTTGTAGTAATGAAAAGAATCAATGATTGACAATGAGCAACAAGAAGCTGTGAAAGGGAGGATTAGTTGTTTCCAGACTGCTCCATGATAGTTGCAAAATAAGGAGGGCAATAAAAGTGGTTGTTAGATGGTGGACTTGTGGAAGTAAACCTCACAATGACGAGTGTATCCTGCCAATGATGTACAAAAAGGGAGGCAGATTACCTGCATCACATTCCTCCATTTCCTTACCTTCTTATCTTCCTCCTCCTCATTGGAATCACCTGAATTGGCTCTGTGATGCCCATGAAAATCCAAACCTTGCCATTGTGCAGTGCTGTCTGGAGCATGGTCCTCTACAGCCAATTTGGAGATGAAGACTTGTTTATACTGCAGAAGTCTTCAGATGTGTCCTGACATTGGGAACTGCATCTTCAGTATGCTAATGGATGCTCGATGACGCATATGGTGGTCATTCAGCACTCATTGTATTGCTGTGGTGCTGCACTCCCTGCATTTCTAAGAGGTGCTATTGGTTTTAAAAAGGTAAGTATCATCTCCAAGCAAACAGCTGACACAACTGTTTATAGAGTAACAACGTGAAGAAGGTTGTTTGCCAGGTATCTTGCACACACTTGCACAAAGTTTGCAATGTGGCTGTACACCAGAGGAAACCCTCCCAATTAATGAACACTCGAGGTGATTTCTTGGCAGTCGTGTGCCATTGATTAAGCCTGCCATCTGCAGACAAATTTGATGTAATTTTGTACCCTGGCAAACCAACAATCAGTCTTGTGTTTTATTGTGTACTGCCAACTGTGAAATGCTGCATATTTTTCTGGACGATCTGGAGGCAAAAATGTTGAGGAAATGATAAATCTGACAGCCATGGGTAAAACGTATCCCTCAGTTTCAGATGGTACAAATTTTGTTACTAGGGGCCATGAATGTTTGCTACCTGCTGACACAAGACACTGAACCTCCTGGGACACTGGTGTTCTGACATGTTGACAAAGTTTGGTTTCTGTCTATGGAACTTATGTCCAGACTGTGCTCTCCAGTGGGCCACAGCTGTCTGCAGCCCCCTCTAGCTGCAAGCTGCTGCTGGTGCAAGTCGAAGTGAGACCACTGGTTACCTTGGCCCTCACTGGAAGCTCAAAGTTATACTACACAAGCTCCAGGCATGTGGTGGAATAAATCAAATGCCACAGTGGGACCAATACCTTTGAACTTTGGCAGTGTTAATGACGCTGAACTAAATTATGTAAGATAACGTTCCAGCAGAAGTACTTTGAATGAACCTTTTCATATGTGCAGTTAATTGCAGTGTGGTTGAATGTGGAAGGTAGCAGATTGCAGGAGGCTTCATGAAGTAGTTGCCATTTCAACCTCCCACCATAACTCATGCACTGCCTTGTTAAAATTCCCCTCGTGTTCCCATGTTGCTTGGGGGATACTTGATCCACTAGTTTCAGCGTTCACTTCATTCACCGCTATTACAAACCAACAGTAGTGTTTACAATCTGCAAGATTCACTGTAGTAGCTCACCCAGGTCTCTTAGACAGCACTTTCCGAGCCCAGAACTTCTATCTCTCTGAAAAGGCAGGGGCAGCAGATACATGGGACCAAGTTCCTCTCCCAAGCCACACCACACGCCATCCAGATTTGGAACTACATGATTTGATTAGATTCCCTATAGTGTGGAAATCTAACAGTCCACATCGACCCTCCGAAGAGTAACCCACCCAGATCCATTTCCCTCTGACTAACGCATCAAACACTATGGGCAATTTAGCACCTGCAATTCACCTGACCTGCACATCTTTGGACTGTGGGAGGAAACCCATGCAAACACAGAGAGCATGTGCAAACTGCACACAGACAGTCATCCAGGGCCGGAATCAAACCTGGGACCCTGGTGCTGTGAGGCAGCCTTGCTAACCACTGAGTCACAGTGCCACCCCATTGCCCAGTATTTCCAGGAGGCTTTACCTCTGTTTCACTTATCCAGTAGTGATTCAGCTGACAAGACTGTAGGAATAATTTTGCTAAGGGCAGAGAGAGGATGAGGTGAGAAAATAGAAAGAGAATATTGTTACTCACAGCAGCAGTAAATAGTGAATTTGTGAATATTGAGGAATTTAGTTTCATTATATTTGGGATCGGAACTTGATTACAACAAACTTTAAATCAGGTCGTTCAGTTGATCAGTTAGGTTACATAGCCATAGTAAATTGCGTTTGACCTGACAAAGCGTTTGGTTAATGGCTTGATGATCCTTTTTAATTCCATTCTTCCTTAACAGGAAAGTTGACATACTGGTTAATGACTGTGAATCACTACTTTTACTAATTTAATCTGTAAAATGCTTTCAATACCATTCATTGTCAGTGAACTGAACTGAGTGCGATAATGACACATAAAGTGGAGAATTACTGATTGAAGCAAAATATATTTTTTTAAGGTTGGACAAGTCCAGTTCGGGTGACCCCAGCACCGCACTCAGTTCCCAGTTCTCTCAAAACTCATAATTTTAACTTCAATGTGGATTCTCCGGGTCAGGTATGACCAGTAAATGCAAAGTTTACTTTTTTGTTTGAACTTCAATCTATAATTAATCATGTAGTTTTTAATCCTTGTCTTTTATATTGTAAAATATGTAGTATCTGTATTATATCACAGCCTTCATATGATGCAACATCTGAAATTACAAGAGATGCAACAGCAAGAAAATATATGTACTCAACCAGCATCCAGAGGTGAGGAATTGATAAGCTATGACAATAAATGCTGCCAAATTACTCTACCAAATTTGACAGTTCATTTTATAAGATTGCCTGACTCTTTAATTTACATATAGGCTTTTATTCAGGAATATGTAGCAGCATCATGCACAGTTGAATTTTAAAAACATAGTTTTAAAAGCTTTTAGTTCTTCTGCAGATTTTCAGCCCAAATTATATTCACTTAGATTAGTGATATGATTATTTCAAAGTACATCTTTTTATACTGATCATTACAGTCTTCATAGGCTAGCTATCATAAAAAGTCATGATTTGAAGATGCTGGTGTTGGACTAGGGTGTACAAAGTTAAAAATCACATAACACCAGGTTATAGTCCAACAGGTTTATTTGGAAGCACTAGCTTTCAGAGCGACGCTCCTTACCACTTGATGAAGGATAAGGATCAGCGCTGCAAAAGCTAGTGCTTCCAAGTAAACCTGTTGGACTATAACCTGGTGCTGTGTGATTTTTAATATAAAAAGGTGGCGGTAGAGTTTCCATATCATTACATAAATAATACCAATGTAATGGAGAAGTGCTCGACTTACTGTAAAGGATGGGAGTGTTTTAAAATTCTAATGCAGCCCAAAATACATAGCTTCATATTTTCCACAAGTTTATATGTTGGATTAAGATTAAATTTATAAAGTCCACAAAGTCCCAGGTGAAAACTCAGATTCTGCTGTTTGCACTGCTGAAAGAAGGCTCTTCAATTTCTGTTGATTTCCTTAGTTTTATAAACCAGACAGTTTTGTTTTCAAGTTTTTAATTTTAAAAATGTTTTCATTTATCAAGAAACCCACTTCATAATTCCAACACAGAGAGTGCTAGAGAGACTCAGCAGGTCTGTCAGCATCTGGAGAGAGAAACGTAACTTTTTTCATCTTGTATGACTTTTCTTCAGATCTATTTCATATGAAATTGAAGGTGAATGATTCATAGAACCATGCCTTTAGTGTTGCTGCCTCAAAGTCCTAGAAGTCTCTCCCCTGTGGCATTGTGGGTACCTCCACACATGAACTACAATGGTTCAAGAAGGCTGCTCACCACCACCTTCTCACAGGCAGCTGGAGAGGCGAACTAAATGCTGGGCTAACCAGTGATGCCCACATCCCTTGAATGGATTCTCAAAAGCCTCAATGTTTGATAATTTATATAAGTATCTTGGATGAAGGGATCACAATTGTCATCCAAATTTACTGATAACACGAAAGATAGGTAGCAAAGTAAGTTGTGAGGGGAAATAAGGAGGTGGCTAAGGGATAATGATAGGTTAACTGAGTAGGCAAAGATCTGGCAAATCAAGTGTAATGTGGGAAAATGTGAACTTGCTCATTTGGGCAGAACAAATAAAAACCTAACATTTTATTTAAATAGTGAGACATTGCAGAGTTCTCAGATGCATAGGGAGCTGGATGTTCTATGGCAAAAGGTTAGTATGCATGTATAGCAAGTAATTATGACAGCTAATAGAATGTTACTTTTAAGTATGAGGGAAGAGAACACCAAATTAGGGATGTTATGCTTCAGTTATAGAGGGGATTAGTGAGACTGTATCTGGTATGGTCTTCTAATTAAGTGGAGCATATAAATGCTTTGGAGATAGCTCAGAGAAGGTTTATAAGGCCAATGCCTGGAATGGATGGGTTGTGTTGCAAGTAACGGCTGGACAGGCTCAGCTTGTATATACTGGAGTGGGTGATGACTTGATTGAATCAAATGAGATCCTGAATGTTTTGACAGGGTTCATGCGAAAACGTTGTTTTCTTTTATAGGAGAATCTCGAACTAGAAGTTCCTGTTTAAAAATAAGGAATTGTCATTTAGATTAGATTATTCCCTACAGTGTGGAAACAGGTCCTTCGGCCCAACTAGTCCACACCACCCCTCCGAAGAGTAACCCACCCAGACCCATTTCCCTCTGACTGATGCACCTAACAGTATGGGCAATTTAGCATGGCCAATTTACCTGACCTGCACATCTTTGGACTGTGGGAGGAAACCGGCACACCCGGAGGAGACCCACGCAGACACGGGGAGAATGTGCAAACTCCACACAGACAGTCCCCTGAGGCGGGAATTGAATCTCGGACCCTGGTGCTGTGAAGCAGCAGTGCTAACCACTGAGCCACTATGCTGCCCCAGGCAGAGATGAGAAGGTTTTTTTTTCTCACAGAGGTTTGTGAGATTTGGGAATCGCCTTCACCAAAAGGTGGGGAAAACATAGTCCTTGACTGTTTTTAAGGCAGTGGCAAGTAGATTGTTGATATGAAAATGGAGAGATGAGAATGTGGAGTAATTAGATCAGAAAGGCAGAGCATGCTTAAGGGGCTAAATGGTCCATTCCTGTTCCTGTTTCTAATTTGTATGTTTGATATGTTCGTGAAATGTCAAAGAAGTTTTGGAAATCCAAGTATGCCACATGTACAGGTTGCCTATTAATCAATGTGCTTCTTTCTTACTTAAATAACTCCAATAGACTTGTCAAACATGATTTCCTTTCACAGAGTCATGTTGACTCTGCCTGACCATTTTAAGCTTTTTAAATGACTTGCTGTTACATTTTTAATGACAGTTCTAGCGTTTTTCCCAATGACATGTTTTAGGCTAACTGGCTTACAGTTCCTTGCTTTCAATTGTTCTCGTTTCTTGAATAGACGTGGAACATTTGTGAATTTTCAATCCGCTGGAACTTTTTCAAGATCTAGGGAAGTCTGGATCATTATGATCAATGCGTCCATTACCTCTGCAGCTAGAACCACTTCTTTTATGACATGACTTCTTTTAAGATGCAGGCAATCAGATCCTGGGTACATGTCAGCCTTTAGTTCAGGTAGTACATGTACTGTTTCTGATTAGAGATTCAGTACACAGGTAAAGAGAGACATATGATATTATGGGTCAACCGACTTTCTCCTGTTGTTCGTCAGTCAGATACATCACTTCTGCACAGTAGGAAAGAAGTGTGAAACCATTTTATGGTTTGAAGCTCTGAGTAGATTCCTTGAAATCTCAGCTGCCACTTCAAAGCACTACTGAAGCAAATGTTGCACTGCTGGACAGGCAGTTGTTTTGAATAAGACATTGCAATAATGATAGTACCTTTAACATAATAAACCTTCCCAAGGTGCCAATTTACATTGTTATCAAATACATTTTGTTACAGCAATGGGAGACATTAGGACAGATGACAAAAATGTGGCCAGCATTTAGTGCCTGTTCCTATCGCCCTTGAGAAGGTGGTGATGACCTGCCTTCTTAAACGACCACAGTTCACATGCTGCAGGTACACTCACAATGACATGAGGGAGGGAATTCCTGGATTTTGGCCCAGCAATACTGAAGGAATCAGAGCAAGACTTATACACCTAATGGTAAGGTCCTGGGGAGTGTTGCTGAACAAAGAGACCTTGGAGTACAGGTTCATATCTCCTTGAAAGTAGAGTCGCAGATAGATAGGATAGTGAAGAAGGCGTTTGGCAAGCTTTCCTTTATTGGACAGAGAATTGAGTACAGCAGTTGGGAGGTCATGTTGTGGCTGTGCAGGACATTGGTTAGGCCACTTTGGAATATTGTGTGCAAGCCTGGTCTCCCTCCTATTGGAAGGATGTTGTGAAACTTGAAAGGGTTCAGAAAAGATTTACAAGAATGTTGCCAAGATTGGAGGATTTGAGCTACAGGGAGAGGCTGAATAGGCTTGATCTGTTTTCCTTGGAGCATCAGAGGCTGAGGGGTGACCTTATAGAAGTTTGTAAAATCATGAGGGGCATGGATAGGATAAATAGACAAGATCTTATCCCTGGGTTGGGGGAGTCCAGAATTAGAGGCCATAGGTTTAGATTGAGGGGGGAAAGATTTAAAAGGGATCTAAGGGGCAACGTTTTCACGCAGAGGGTGGTGTGTGTATGGAATGAGCTGCCAGAGGAAATGGTGGAGACTGGTACAATTACAACATTGGATGGACATATGAATAGGAAGGTTTTACAGGGATATGAGCAAGTGCTGACAAATGGGACTAGATTATGTTATGATATCTGGTCGGCATGGACGAGTTGGACCAAAGGGTCTGTTTCCATGCTGAACATCTTTATGACAGTATGAATGGCAATATATATCCAAGTCAGGAAGATGAGTGGCTTGGAAGGAAATTTGCAGATGGTGATATTTTCATGTACCTGCTGCCCTTTTCCTTCAGAGTGGGAATAGTCGGGGGTTTGGAAGGTTCCGGCACTGATCCCTGTGACATATTACTTTTTGTATTGCCAACAAGAAAATGACCCATTTAGCCAACTGTTTTTTTTCTATTGGCTGGCCAGACTTCCATCCATGTCAGTATGTTACCCCACAGCATAAACTTTTATTTTCTATAATAACTATGATGTTGCATCTTTTCAAATATCTTCTGGAAATCTGCATCCAGTGGTCTGCTGTATCTACTGGACAGGCTGTTTCTTCAAAGAACTCCAATAATTTGGGTAAACGTGATTTCCCTTTCTCAAAGCCATGTTGATTGTGCATGATCACATTGATTTTTTTTTCTAAGTGCCCTCCTATAATATCTTAATAATAACTTTCAACATTTCTCTATGACAAATGTCAAAGCCAGGTAGCCTGTAATTTCCTGCTTTTTGAATAAAGGAGTTGCATTCTTTACATTTTATCTTAAAATCTAATGGAGCCTTTCTTGACTCTAGGGAAGTTTGTAAAAATAAAATTATTGGGCCAACTATCTCACTAGCCATTCCTTTTAAAACCCAAGGATGAACTCCAGCAAGACCCTAGGACTTGTCAACTTGTTACTCCAGCAATTTGCTCAGCACCATTTCCCTGGTGATCGTAATTTTCTTGTGTTCTTTTCTTCATCCCATTTCCTCATATACGACTATTTTTATATGTTACTTAAATGTTATCCAAGTGAGGATAGATGTAAAATGCTTATTTCATTCATTTGCTATCTCCTTATTTTCCCTTATTGATTAACCCAACTCACTTTATCTCCGACCGATATGCACTTAATGAACTCTTGTCTTTTTAAAAGCATCTATAAAATCTCTTAATATCTGGTTTAATTTTTTGAGCTCACTTTCACCATCCTCTAATTTTTTTTCCTATATTGATCAGTCATTCTTTCCTGTTTTCATATGCTGTCTATCCTTCTGACATGTTGTCCATCTTTGCCCAATGACATGCCTTTTCTTCAACTGAAAACAATAATTGCTGGAGATCACAGTGAGCTAGGCAGCATCCATGGGGAGAAAGCAAGCTAATGTTTCAAGTCTAGATGACTCTTCTTCCCCTTTTAGCTCTGATGAAGAGTCATCTAGAGTCAACACGTTAGCTTGCTCTCTTTCCATGGAGGCTGCCTAGCCCACTGTGATCTCCAGCATATTTTGTCTTTAGTTCAGATTCCAGCACCTGCAGTAATTTGCTCTTCACTATTTTTACCTATTTTAGTTAGCTATGGATCATAGGTCCTCCCCATGGATTTGTTCTTTCTTGTTTAAGTCTATCTATTCTATGTAATCTCAGATATCCCCATAAATGTCTGTCACTGCTTCTCCATGACCTATCCCTTAACCTAATTTATCAGTTCAGTTTAGCTATCTCTGCTTTCATGCCCTTATAATTTACCTTATTTCTGTTTTGAATTCGAGTCTTGGACTCACTGAAATTGAATGTAAAATGCAGTCATATTATTATCACTGCTACTTAGAGGCACATCACAAGAAGGTCTTTAATTAATCTTATCTCACTGCACAATACCAGTTCTGGTACGGACTATTGTCTAATTGGTTTCAGAATGTGCTATTCAAAACAATAATCATGAAAACACTGGACAAATTTCTCATCTAAGTTACCTTTGTACACCAGTTGTTCACAGTCTAAATGTAGATTAAAATCCTCATGGTTTTTCCTGTACCACTGTTCCTATTCTTTGTTTGTTGATATTCCATTCGATCTTGTGGTTGCTGCTGGAAGACCTGTATACCACTCCCTCAAATGATTGCCTTTATTATTTTTCATCTCTAGTCTAACTGCATCCATAAACTGGTTTTTTAAACTTAGGTTATCCCTCACTATTCACCATTTAACAGATTACCCTTCCATCCCCTTCCTAAATGTCCTGTATCCCTCAAAATTCAACTCCCAACCGATGTCATCCTGCAGTCATGACACTGTAATGGCTATCCGATCACATTTGCCTGATCAGTTCATGTTGCTTTTAGATACAGAGCTTTCAGGGTTGTCCTTTTGATTATTTTTGTATAGTTAGTCAAGGGCAGTCTTCGATATCAGCCCTGAGGCTTGGACACAGTCAGTTGCCCATTTAAGTTTGTCATGGTCAAAATCCTCTTCACACAGGCGGTGAGGAGCTGACTGTTGGTCAGCTCCCCAACCGTTTTAGCTCTTTCTTCCATATGAAGGGCTGTTTTCTCCTGAAATGAGAGAAAGGGGGGGATTTGAGAAAGATGATAGTGGTTAGCGCAGCTGGTAGTGCTGGTGCTGGTGGGGGGAAAGAGGTGAGATGTCTTGAGCAAGTGAGTAGGCAGCACAGAGGACAATGCAGGTTTGTGGGAAGGGGTATTGGGATGGGTGAGAGTGAAGAAAGATATTGCAGGCAATAATGAGAGTATTAAATTATGAGCCTTGCTGGGAGGTGGATGCCTTAGCAGAGATAGAATGAGTGTGAGGTAAGAGAGAGAAGACGTTGGTACTTACCCTGGCTGAAGAGAGATACTACTAGGAATTCCTCCAATGGCTGAGACCACAATGACCAGGGTGGTGGCCAGGCTGACAGGCACTGGTGTCATTGTATTGTCTACCAATCCTAGGGGAAGGAAGTCGTCCCTGGTCTACATCACCGCATCCACCAGGACTTCCAGGTGCCTGTCCGCAGTCAAGACACAAATTTTCTCTTAACTGCCTCATGTGGGGAAAATGGGGCAAACCATGCAGCTCAGCTCCAGACTAACTGGACTTGTCCATGATTAAGGAAGCCAATTCAATATTGGTGTTTATTGAAAGGGGAATATAATATTAAAAGCGGCCAAGTGTAGCTCTGTAGGGCCTTGCATCTGGGCAGCTTTCCTACTTAAGAAAGGACTTAATTACAATAGAAACAATTCTGAGAAGGTCAACATGACTCATTCCTGGGATGAGGGGATTATCCTATAAGGAATGGTTGAACAGGTTAGGCCTATACTGATTGGAATCTCGAAGAATGAGAGGTAACCTTATGTAAATATTAAAAATCCTTCAGAGACTTGACAAGGTGAGTGCTGAGATTTTTGTCCCTGTGAGGGAATACAAAACCAGAGAATACAGTTTAAAATTAGACGTCTCCCATTTAATTTTGGGATGGGTATTTTGTAATTTGGGAGGTAGTGTGTCTTGTCCCCCTCCCAGAAAATAAAAGCAGTTAAACGGGTAAATGAGACATTCAGTTGTGACTGGCCTTGTATTACTTCAAAGTGGAGAACCAGTAAAGACATCAGTCACACCAGTATGTCTCAGGTTAAATTTGTTTTTTACTTTTTACCCTTCTGGGGTATTCCCACCCCTCAGTGTGCATTAGCTCTCACTTAAGAAATATCTTGATCTTAACATTTTTTACTCTTGTTTCCAAATTCCCCCAAGGCCTTGCCTCTCCTTATCTCTTCCAACCTAACGACCCTCTGAGACATTTATGGTGGTGCCTAAACTAATCCGAAATTGGCGGCCAGGCCTTCAATTGTGTCGCTTCTGACTCTGGAATGTTCTCATTATGCCTCCGCTACTTCACTTTCCTCTTTTAAGATACTTCTTTCAACCAATCCCTTCAACCGAGCTTTTGATTCCTAGACCCATTGTTTTTCAATGCTCCTGTGAAGCATCATGGGATTGTTTTTTACTTTAAAGATGCTATATAAATATAAATACTTTATGAAGAGAGAAACAGAAAATGGGGAGAAAATATGGTAACCTCTTACATTATATCATTACTTTGCTGTATATTGCCCTGATTCAAGCTTCTCACTGCCATAAACATATCCTACATGCTGTTGTACAATGCCAAAGGGTCATTATGTATGGCTGCACTTCTCTTCTTCCTGTCAATAAACTTATTTGACCCTATATACAGTCTGTCTCTGTCACTATCATGATACTTGTCATCTGCACTTTTCCCTATTCACAACATTATGGGCTTGCTTCGACAAGGTTAACTTCACCAAACCTTTACATCTCAACTAATTTCCCCAGTATTCAACATCAAACCGCACAGCACAGAGTTGGGTAAATCCTGTTTGATTTTCACACCTAAAGAAAACAGGAAATTTTATGCTAAACCTGTACCCATCCATGTCACAAAGTAACTGTTCATATTAATAGAAGAATTGAAAATGAGAAGATACTGATGAAAGATGACTGACAAAAGAAGCATACGCAATATGAGAGAGCAACTGTCTTAAACAATGAACTGTTAGAACCTGGAATGTATTGCCTGAGAATGCAGTGGAAGCTAATTTGATTGTGAGTTTCAAAAGAGAATTGGATAATTATCTGAAGAATCATTGACTTCAGGTAAATTGCCCTGACAGAGCACCAGTACAGGCATGCTGTGCTGATTGGTCTGAAAGGTCTCCTTGTGTTTTATAAGCACTGTATGATTCATAAGAGTTCCTGAGAAAGCTGAAAGTATTAAAAATTCATCGCTTCTTTATCTGAGCAATGGAATGTGTAGTATAAATAAAAAAAGTGATATTTATAAACGTAAATTTTAAATTAGTTAGATCGTCCAAACTTTTTTACATTGTGATAGTTTTACTTTGTGAGTTTTAAGTTTTCAGTTTCATTGGCTTTGTATCCAAGTAATTTCTAATTGTGTCTTCAGATTATGTATATATTGAATTATTTCAATCTATTAGAACATTCTGAAGCTCAATGTATTCTTTCATATGGTGCTGTAGGAGCATGCTCCTGGGTTTATAATCCAGAGGCCTAGGCTACTGCCAATGGACGTGGAATTAATTCCCACTAATGCAGCTGGTGGAATTTGAATTCGTTTATTAAATCTGGAATATAAAATTAGTCTCAGCAGTAGTAACTGTTAAACTATCATCAATTCTTATAAAGACCCATCCAATGCCATTAACAGAAGGCAGTATGGTGTTGATACCAAGTCTGGCTGACAAACCCCCAGCAATCTGTTCTATCCATTGAAATAGAGAACAAGTCACTCAGTTTGAAGGGAAATTAGACATGTACAACAAATGTTGGCCTTGCCAGCAATGCCCATTTCCCATTTTAGAAAGAGGTTAAGCTGTACAAAATTTCACTTCCTGAAACACCGAATTAATTTTTAGTCAACTTCACTGAGGTCAGTGGAGCATTTGTTAATATTTATTGGTTTCTCAATTGATGATTTTTATCTGTTCATTTCTGTCAGATTTTAATGCACACTGTACTGTATACTTTTCCACAATGCACAGGAGTTATGAGGAGGTTAATTGGGACTGTAAGTTGGGACCAAAAATCAAACCAGAAGATGCGATACAGGACAAAATAGCTGACCCTGTATCACGACATGCTACTTTAAAACGATATGATTCAAGCCCTCATATGTGGCAGGTAAATATTTAGTATTTTCTCTTCTTTAGAGGTGTTAAGGAACATGTACAGGTATTGATGACCCTATGAATTCTTCCGCCCAGCCCTTTCGCCCGATAAAGCACCCATACTGACATCCATCACTCACACTAACCCCACATCACTCACACTGACCTCACATCACTCACACTGACCTCCATCACTCACACTGACCCCACATCACTCACACTGACCTCACATCACTTGCACAGAGCTCCATCACTCACACTGACCCCACATCACCCACACTGACCCCACATCAGTCACAGTGACCCCACATCACTCACACTGACCTCACATCACATTCACTAACCTCCATCACTCACACTGACCCAACATCACTCATACTGACCTCCATCACTCTCACTGACCTCCATATCTCTCACTGACCTCCATCACTCATACTGGCCTTGCATCCCTTACACTGACCACACATCACTCACACTGACCCCACATCACTCACACTGACCTCCATCACTCACACTGACCCCACATCACTCACACTGACCCCACATCAGTCACAGTGACCCCACATAACTCACACTGACCTCACATCACACTCACTAACCTCCATCACTCACACTGACCCAACATCACTCATACTGACCTCCATCACTCTCACTGACCTCCATATCTCTCACTGACCTCCATCACTCATACTGGCCTTGCATCCCTTACACTGACCCCACATCACTCACACTGACCCCACATCACTCACACTGACCTCCATCACTCACACTGACCTCACATCATTCACACAGACCTCCATGCCTCTTCCTGACCTTGCATCACTCACACTGACCCCATATCACTCACACTGACCTCCATCACTCACACTGACCCACATCACTCACATGGACCACACATCACTCTCACTGACCTCACATCACTCACACTGACCTCCATCACTCACACTGACCCCACATCACTCACACTGACCTCACATCACTCTCACTGACCTTGCATCACTCACACTGACACCACATCACTCACACTAACCCCACCTCACTCACGCAGACCTCCATCATCACTGACCTCACATCACTCTCACTATCCCTGCATCACTCTCACTGACCTCGCATCAGTCACACTGACCTCCATCACTCACACTGACCTCGCATCACTCATATAGACCCCACATCACTCTCACTGACCTCGCATCACTCACACTGACCCCACATCTCTCACACTGACTCCACATCATTCACACTGACCTCCATCACTCACACTGACCCCACATCACTAACATTGACCCCACATCACTAACATTGACCCCACACCAATCACATTGACCTCGATCACTCAGACTGACCCACATCACTCTCACTGAAATTGCATTACTCACACTGATCCCACATCACTCACATCGAACTCTATCACTCACACTGACACCACATCACTCTCACTTACCTCCATCACTCACTAACCTCAATCACTCAAACTGACCCTACATCACTCTCACTGACCTTCCTCACTCACTAACCTCCATCACTCACACTGACCCCACATCACTCACACTGACCTCCATCACTCACACTGACCCCACATCACTCACAGTGACCCCACATCACTCACACTGACCTCGATCACTCAGACTGACCCACATCACTCTCACTGAAATTGCATCACTCACACTGATCCCACATCACTCACATCGAACTCTATCACTCACCCTGACACCACATCACTCTCACTTACCTCCATCACTCACTAACCTCAATCACTCAAACTGACCCTACATCACTCTCACTGACCTTCCTCACTCACTAACCTCCATCACTCACACTGACCCCACATCACTCACACTGACCTCCATCACTCACACTGACCCCACATCACTCACAGTGACCCCACATCACTCACACTGACCTCGATCACTCAGACTGACCCACATCACTCTCACTGAAATTGCATCACTCACACTAATCCCACATCACTCACATCGAACTCTATCACTCACACTGACACCACATCACTCTCACTTACCTCCATCACTCACTAACCTCAATCACTCAAACTGACCCTACATCACTCTCACTGACCTTCCTCACTCACTAACCTCCATCACTCACACTGACCCCACATCACTCACACTGACCTCCATCACTCACACTGACCCCACATCACTCACAGTGACCCCACATCACTCACACTGACCTCGATCACTCAGACTGACCCACATCACTCTCACTGAAATTGCATCACTCACACTGATCCCACATCACTCACATCGAACTCTATCACTCACACTGACACCACATCACTCTCACTTACCTCCATCACTCACTAACCTCAATCACTCAAACTGACCCTACATCACTCTCACTGACCTTCCTCACTCACTAACCTCCATCACTCACACTGACCCCACATCACTCACACTGACCTCCATCACTCACACTGACCCCACATCACTCACAGTGACCCCACATCACTCACACTGACCTCGATCACTCAGACTGACCCACATCACTCTCACTGAAATTGCATCACTCACACTGATCCCACATCACTCACATCGAACTCTATCACTCACACTGACACCACATCACTCTCACTTACCTCCATCACTCACTAACCTCCATCACTCACACTGACCCCACATCACTCACACTGACCTCCGTCACTCACACTGACCCCACATCACTCACAGTCACCCCACATCACTCACACTGACCTCGATCACTCACACTGACCCACATCACTCACACTGACCTCAATCACTCACACTGACCCCACATCTCTCACACTGACTCCACATCATTCACACTGACTCCACATCATTCACACTGACCCCACATCACTCACACTGACCCCGCATCACTCTCACTGACCTCGCATCACTCACACTGATCTCCATCACTCACACTAACCTCGATCACTCACATTGACTCACATCACTCACACTAACCCCACATCACTCACACTGACCCGCATCACTCTCACTGACCTCGCATCACTCACACTGATCTCCATCACTCACACTAACCTCGATCACTCACATTGACTCACATCACTCACACTAACCCCACATCACTCACACTGACCCCGCATCACTCTCACTGACCTCGCATCACTCACACTGATCTCCACCACTCACACTGACCCCGCATCACTCACACTGACCCCGCAACACTCTCACTGACCTCGCATCACTCACACTGATCTCCATCACTCACACTGACCTCGATCACTCACATTGACTCACATCACTCACACTAACCCCACATCACTCACATTGCCCCGACATCACTCACACTGACCTCGATCACTCACATTGACCCCACATCACTCACACTCACCCCACATCACTCACACTGACATCCATCACTCACACTGAACTCTATCACTCACACTGACCCCACATCACTCTCACTGACCTCCATCATCACTAACCTCAATCACTCACACTGACCCCACATCACTCACACTGATCTCCAACACTCACACTGACCCTGCATCACTCACACTGACCTCCATCACTCACACTGACCTCTATCATTCACACTGACCGCCATCACTCACACTGACCTCTATTACTCACACTGACCTTCATCACTCACACTGACCCCACATCACTCTCACTGACCTCGCATCACTCAGATTAACCTCCATCACTCACACTGACCCCACATCACTCACACTGACTCCGTCACTCTCTAACCTTGCATCACTCTCAATGACCTTGCATCACTCACACTGACCTCCATCACTCACTAACCTCACATCACTGACACTAACACTGCATCACTCACACTGATCTCGATCACTCACATTGACCCCACATCACTAGCACTGACCTCGCATCACTCTCACTGACCCCACATCACTCTCACTGACCTCGATCACTCACATTGACCCCACATCACTCACACTGACCCCACATCACTCTCACTGACCTCACAACACTCACACTGACACCACATCACACACACTGACCCCACATCACTCACACTGACCTCGATCACTCACACTCACCCCACATCACTCACACTGACATCCATCACTCACACTGAACTCTATCACTCACACTGACCCTGCATCACTCACACTGACCTCCATCACTCACACTGACCTCTATCATTCACACTGACACTGCATCACTCACACTGACCACCATCACTCACTAACCTCAATCACTCACACTGACCCCACATCACTCACACTGATCTCCAACACTCACACTGACCCTGCATCACTCACACTGACCTCCATCACTCACACTGACCTCTATCATTCACACTGACCGCCATCACTCACACTGACCTCTATTACTCACACTGACCTTCATCACTCACACTGACCCCACATCACTCTCACTGACCTCGCATCACTCAGATTAACCTCCATCACTCACACTGACCCCACATCACTCACACTGACTCCGTCACTCTCTAACCTTGCATCACTCTCAATGACCTTGCATCACTCACACTGACCTCCATCACTCACTAACCTCGCATCACTGACACTAACACTGCATCACTCACACTGATCTCGATCACTCACATTGACCCCACATCACTAGCACTGACCTCGCATCACTCTCACTGACCCCACAATACTCTCACTGACCTCGATCACTCACATTGACCCCACATCACTCACATTGACCCCACATCACCCTCACTGACCTCACAACACTCACACTGACACCACATCACACACACTGACCCCACATCACTCACACTGACCTCGATCACTCACACTCACCCCACATCACTCACACTGACCTCTATCACTCACACTGACCCTGCATCACTCACACTGACCTCCATCACTCACACTGACCTCTATCATTCACACTGACACTGCATCACTCACACTGACCACCATCACTCACACTGACCTCCATCACTCACACTGACCTCCATCTCTCACACTGGCCTTGCATCACTCTCACTGACCTCGCATCACTCATACTGACCCCACATCACTCACACTGACCTCCATCACTCACTGACCTCGCATTACTGACACTGACCCTGCATCACTCACACTGACCTCGATCACTCACATTGACCCCACATAACTCTCACTGACCTCCATCACTCATTAACCTCAATCACTCACACTGATCACACATCACTCACACTGACCTCCAACACTCACACTGACTCTGCATCACTCACACTGACCTCCATCTCTCACACTGACCTCCATCACTTACACTGACACCACATCACACACACTGACCCCACATCACTCACATTGACTCCATCACTCTCTGACCTCGCATCACTCTCACTGACCTCGCATTACTCACACTGACCCCGCATCACTGACACTGACCCCGCATCACTCTCACTGACCTCGCATCACTCACACTGATCTCGCATCACTCACACTGATCTCCATCACTCACACTGACCTCGATCACTCACATTGACTCACATCACTCACACTAACCCCACATCAGTCACATTGCCCCGACATCATTCACACTGACCTCGATCACTCACATTGACCCCACATCACTCACACTCACCCCACATCACTCACACTGACATCCATCACTCACACTGAACTCTATCACTCACACTGACCCCGCATCACTCAAATTGCCCCCACATCACTCACACTGACCTCGAACACTCACACTGACCCCACATGACTCACACTGACTTCCAACACTCACACTGACCCCGCATCACTCACAATGACCCCCATCACTCACACTGACCTCTATCATTCACACTGACACTGCATCACTCACACTGACCTCCATCACTCACACTGACTTCTATCACTCACCCTGACTTCCATCACTCACACCGACCTCTATCACTCATACTGACCTCCATCACTCACACTGACCTCCATCACTTACACTGACCCCACATCACTCACACTGACCTCGATCACTCACACTGACCCCACAGCACTCACACTCACCCCACATCACTCACACTGACATCCATCACTCACACTGAACTCTATCACTCACACTGACCCCACATCACTCTCACTGACCTCCATCACTCACTAACCTCAATCACTCACACTGACCCCACATCACTCACACTGACCTCCAACACTCACACAGACACTGCATCACTCACACTGACCTCCAACACTCACACTGACCTCCATCACTCACACTGACCTCCATCACTCACACTGACCTTCATCACTCACACTGACCCTACATCACTCTCACTGACCCCACATCACTCACACTGACCTCCATCACTCACAGACCTTGCATCACTTACACTGACCCTGCATCACTCACATTGACCCCGCATCACTCAAAATGACCTCACATCACGCTCACTGACCTCGCATCACTCACACTGACCAACATCACTCACACTGACCTCCATCACCCACATTGTCCTCCATCACCCACATTGTCCCCACATCACTCACACTGACCTCCAACACACACACTGACATCCATCACTCACACTGAACTCTATCACTCACACTGACCCCACATCACTCTCACTGACCTCCATCACTCACTAACCTCTATCACTCATACTGACCTCCATCACTCACATTGACCTCCATCACTCACACTGACCCCGCATCACTCACTCTGACCCCACATCACTCACACTGACCTCAATCACTCACACTGACCCCACATCACTCTCACTGACCTCCATCACTTACACTGACCCCACATCACTAACATTAATCCCACATCTCTCACACTGACCTCCATCACTCACTCTGACCCCACATCACTCACACTGACCTCAATCACTCACACTGACCCCACATCACTCTCACTGACCTCCATCACTTACACTGACCCCACATCACTAACATTAATCCCACATCTCTCACACTGACCTCCATCACTCTCACTGACCTCACATCACTCACACTGACCCCACATCACTCACACTGACCTCGATCACTCACATTGACCCCACATCACTCTCACTGACCTCGCATCAATCTCACTGAGCCCACATCACTCTCACTGATCTTGATCACTCACATTGACCCCACATCACTCACACTGACCTCTATCACTTAGACTGACCCGACATCACTAAAACTGACCCCACATCACTCACACGGATCTCGATCACTCACACTGACCGCACTTCACTCACACTGACCTCCATCACTCACACTGACCCCACATCACTAACATTGACCCCACACCAATCACATTGACCTCGATCACTCACACTGACCCACATCACTCTCACTGACCTTGCATCTCTCACACTGACCCCACATCACTCTCACTGACCTTGCATCACTCACACTGACCCCACATGACTCACACTGACCTCCATCACTTACACTGAGCCCACATCACTCACAATGACCCCACATCTCTCATACTGACACCACATCACTCTCACTGACCTCACATCACTCACACTGACACCACATCGCTCACACTGACCTCCATTTCTCACTGACCTTGCATCACTTACTCTGACCCTGCATCACTCTCACTGACCTCACATCACTCATACTGACCTCCATCACTCACACTGACCTCCAACACTCACACTGACCCCATGACACTCACTCTGTCCCACATCACTCACACTGACCTCCAACTCTCACACTGACCCCGGATCACTCACACTGACCTCCATCACTACACGGACCTCTATCATTCACACTGACCCCGCATCACTCACACTGATCTCAATCACTCTCACCGACCCCACATCACTCTCACTGACCTCCATCACTTACACTGACCCCACATCACTAATATTAACCCCACATCTCTCACACTGACATCCATCACTCTCACTGACCTCGCATCACTCACACTGACCCTACATCACTCACACTGACCTCCATCACTCACTGACCTCGCATCACTGACACTGATCCTGCATCACTCACACTGACCTTGATCATTCACATTGACCCCACATCACTCTCACTGACCTCGCATCACTCTCACTGACCCCACATCACTGTCACTGACCTCGATCACTCACATTGACCCCACATCACTCACACTGACCCCACATCACTCACATTGCCCCCACATCACTCACACTGACCTGAATCACTCACACTGACCTCACATCACTCACACTGACCTCCATCACTCACACTGACCTCTATCATTCACACTGACACTGCATCACTCACACTGACCTCCAACACTCACACTGACCCCGCATTACTCACACTGACCTCTATCACTCACACTGACCTCCATCACTCACACTGACCTCGATCACTCACATTGACCCCACATCATTCACACTGACCTCAATCATTCACACTGACCCCACATCACTCACTCTGACCCCACATCACTCACACTGACCTCAATCACTCTCACCGACCCCACATCACTGTCACTTACCTCCATCACTTACACTGACCCCACATCACTAACATTAACTCCACATCTCTCACACTGACCTCCATCACTCTCACTGACCTCGCATCACTCACACTGACGTCACATCACTCACACTGACCTCCATCACTCACTGACCTCGCATCACTGACACTGACCCTGCATCACTCACACTGATCTCGATCACTCACATTGACCCCACTTCACTCTCACTGACCTCGCATCACTCTCACTGACCCCACATCACTCTCACTGACCTCCATCACTTACACTGACCCCACATCACTAACATTAACTCCACATCTCTCACACTGACCTCCATCACTCTCACTGACATTGCATCACTCACACTGACCTCCATCACTCACACTGACCTTTATCATTCACACTGACACTGCATCACTCACACTGACCTCCATCACTCACACTGACCTCCATCACTCACACTGACCTCCATCACTCACACTGACACCACATCACTCTTACTGACCTCTATCACTCACACTGACCTCGATCACTCACACTGATCCCACATCACTCACACTGACCCACATCACTACACTGACCCCACATCACTCAAAAAGACCTCCATTACTCACACTGACCTCGCATCACTCTCACTGACCTCTATCACTCACACTGACACCACATCACTTTTACTGACCTCTATCACTCACACTGACCTCGATCACTCACACTGATCCCACATCACTCACACTGACCCACATCACTACACTGACCCCACATCACTCAAAAAGACCTCCATTACTCACACTGACCTCGCATCACTCTCACTGACCTCTATCACTCACACTGACACCACATCACTCTTACTGACCTCGATCACTCACACTGACCTCCATCACTCACACTGAGCCCACATCACTCCAACTGACCCCACATCACTCACACCAACCTCGATCACTCACTTTGACCCCACATTACTCTCACTTTACATGGCATCACTCTCACTGACCCAACATCACTCTCACTGACCTCGATCACACACACTGACACCACATCACTCACACTGACCCCGCATCACTCACACTGACCCTGCATCACTCACACTGACATCCATCACTCACACTGATCTCTATCACTCACACTGACCCCACATCACTCTCACTGACCTCGCATCACTCTCACTGACCCCACATCACTCTCACTGACCCCACATCACTCTCACTGACCCCACATCACTCTCACTGACCTCCATCACTTACACTGACCCCACATCACTAACATTAACTCCACATCTCTCACACTGACCTCCATCACTCTCACTGACCTCGCATCACTCACACTGACCCCAAATCACTCTCACTGACCTCCATCACTCACTGACCTCGCATCACTGACACTGACCCCACATCACACTTCTGACCTCAATCACTCACATTGACCCCACATCACACTCACTGATCTCGCATCACTCTCACTGACCCCACATCACTCTCACTGACCTCGATCACTCACATTGACCCCACATCACTCACATTGCCCCCACATCACTTACACTAACCTCTATCATTCACACTGACACTGCATCACTCACACTGACCTCCATCACTCACACTGATCTCCATCACTCACACTGACCTCTATGACTCTCACTGACCTCCATCACTCACACTGACCCCGCATCACTAACATTGACCCATCACTCACACTGACTTCGATCACTCACACTGACTTCGATCACTCACACTGACCCACATCACTCACACTGACCCACATCACTACACTGACCCCACATCACTCAAAATGACCTCCATTACTCACACTGACCTCGCATCACTCTCACTGACCTCTATCACTCACACTGACACCACATCACTCTTACTGACCTCCATCACTCACACTGACCTCCATCACTCACACTGAGCCCACATCACTCACACTGACCCCACATCACTCACACTGAACTCGATCACTCACTTTGACCCCACATTACTCTCACTTTACCTCGCATCACTCTCACTGACCTCAATCACACACACTGACACCACATCACTCACACTGACACCACATCACTCACACTGACATTGCATCACTCACACTGACCTCCATCACTCACACTGACCTTTAGCATTCACACTGACACTGCATCACTCACACTGACCTCCATCACTCACACTGACCCCACATCACTCACACTGATCTCCATCACTCACACTGACCTCTATGACTCATACTGACCTCCATCACTCACACTGACCTCAATCACTCACACTGACGCCACATCACTCACACTGACCCCATATCACTCTCACTGACCTCCATCACGCATCACTGACATTGACCCCACATCACTCACACTGACCTCGATCACTCACACTGACCCCACATCACTCACACTGACCCACATCACTACACTGACCCCACATCACTCAAAAAGACCTCCATTACTCACACTGACCTCGCATCACTCTCACTGACCTCTATCACTCACACTGACACCACATCACTCTTACTGACCTCAATCACTCACACTGACCTCGATCACTCACACTGATCCCACATCACTCACACTGACCCACATCACTCACACTGACCCCACATCACTCAAAAAGACCTCCATTACTCACACTGACCTCGCATCACTCACACTGACCTCGCATCACTCTCACTGACCTCTATCACTCACACTGACACTACATCACTCTTACTGACCTCTATCACTCACACTGACCTCCATCACTCACACTGAGCCCACATCACTCACACTGACCCCACATCACTCACACCAACCTCGATCAGTCACTTTGACCCCACATTACTCTCACTTTACATGGCATCACTCTCACTGACCCAATATCACTCTCACTGACCTCGATCACACACACTGACACCACATCACTCACACTGACCCCGCATCACTCACACCGACATCCATCACTCACACTGATCTCTATCACTCACATTGACCCCACATCACTCTCACTGACCTCCACCACACACACTGATCTCGCATCACGCACTCTGACCTCCATCACTCACACTGACCCCACATCACTCACACTGACTTCCATCACTCACTGACCTCGCATTACTTTCACTGACCCCACTTCACTCACACTGACCCCACATCACTCACATTGACCCCACATCACTCACACTGACCCCGCATTACTCACGCTGACATCTATCACTCACACTGACCCCATATCACTCTCACTTTACCTCCATCACTCACTAACGTCAATCACTCAACTGACCCCACGTCACTCACACTGACCTCCATCACTCTAACTGACCCCACATCTCTCTCACTGACCTCCATCACTCACTAACCTCAATCTCTCACATTGACCCCGCATCACTCACACTGACCTCCAACACACAATGACCCCGCATCAGTCACACTGACCTCCATAACTCACACTGACCCCACATCACTCACACAGACCTCCATCACTCACACTGACCCACATCACTCACACTGACCTCCATCACTCTCACTGGCCTCGCTCACTCACACTGACCCCACATCACTCACATTGACCCCACAGCACTCACTTCACTAACATTGACCCCACATCTCTCACACTGACTTTGATCACTCACACTGACCCCTCATCATTCACACTGACCCACATCACTCACACTGACCCCACATCACTAACATTGACCCCACACCAATCACATTAACCTCGATCACTCACACTGACCCACATCACTCTCACTGACCTTGCATCACTCACACTGATCCCACATCTCTCACATTGACCTCCATCACTCACACTGACCCCACATCACTAACATTGACCCCACACCAATCACATTGACCCTGCATCACTCAGACTGACCCACATCACTGTCACTGACCTTGCATCACTCACACTGACCTTGCATCACTCACATTGACCTCCATCACTCACACTGACCCCACATCACTCACACTGACCCCACATCTCTCACACTGACCTTGATCACTCACACTGACTCCACATCACTCACACTGACCCCACATCACTCTCACTGACCCCACATCATCACACTGACCTCCATCACTTTCACTGACCTCTATCACTCACACTAACCCCACATCACTCACAATGACCTCTATCACTCGCACTCACCTCCATCACTCACACTGACCTCCATCACTCATACTGACCCCACATTAGCAGAGGGATTGAATTCAAAAGTCGTGAGGTGATGTTGCAGCTGTGCAGGACCTTGGTAAGGCCACATTGGGAGTACTGTGTTCTTTTCTGGTCGCCTCACTTTAGGAAAGATGTGGAAGCTTTAGAGAGGGTACAGAGAAGATTTACCAGGATGTTGCCTGGAATGGAGAATAGGTCGTACGAGGATAGGTTGAGAGTTCTTGGCCTTTTCTCATTGGAACAGCGAAGGATGAGGGGTGACTTGATAGAGGTTTATAAGATGATCAGGGGAATAGATAGAGTAGACAGTCAGAGACTTTTTCCCCGGGTACAACAGAGTGTTACAAGGGGACATAAATTTAAGGTGAAGGGTGGGAGGTATAGGGGGGATGTCAGGGGTAGGTTCTTTACCCAGAGAGTGGTGGGTGCATGGAATGCGCTGCCTGTGGGAGTGGCAGAGTCAGAATCATTGGTGACCTTTAAGCGGCAATTGGATAGGTACATGGATAGGTGCTTAATCTGGGACAAATGTTCGGCACAACATCGTGCGTCGAAGGGCCTGTTCTGTGCTGTATTATTCTATGTTCAATGCTCTATCACTCTCACTGACCTCTATCACTCACACTGACCCCACATCACTCACACTGACCCCACATCACTCATACTGACCTCCATCACTCACAATGACCTCCATTACTCACACTGACCTCTAGCACTCACACTGACCTCTATCACTCACATTCACCCTACATCACTCTCACTGACCTATATCACTCACACTGACCACACATCACTCACACTGATCTTGCATCACTCACACTGACCATCACTCACACTGACCTCGCATGTCTCACACTGACCCCACAGCACTCTCACTGACCTCACACTGACCTGCATCATTCACATTGACCCCACATCACTCACACTGACCTCCTTCACTCACACTGACCTCTATCACTAACACTGACCCTGCATCACTCTCACTGACCTCCGTCACTCACACTGTCCCCACATCACTCTCACTGACCCCACATCACTCTCACTGACCCCACATCACTCACACTGACCCAACATCACTCACTCACCCCGCATTACTCACACTGACCCCGCATAATGCACACTAACCTCGCATTACTCACACTGACCTCCATCACTCACACTGACCTCGATCACTCACATTGACCCCACATCATTCACACTGACCTCAATCACTCACACTGACCCCACATCACTCACTCTGACCCCACATCACTCACACTGACCTCAATGACTCTCACCGACCCCACATCACTGTCACTTACCTCCATCACTTACACTGACCCCACATCACTAACATGAACTCCACATCTCTCACACTGACCTCCATCACTCTCACTGACCTCGCATCACTCACACTGACGTCACATCACTCACACTGACCTCCATCACTCACTGACCTCGCATCACTGACACTGACCCTGCATCACTCACACTGACCTCGATCACTCACATTGACCCCACTTCACTCTCACTGACCTCGCATCACTCTCACTGACCCCACATCACTCTCACTGACCTCCATCACTTACACTGACCCCACATCACTAACATTAACTCCACATCTCTCACACTGACCTCCATCATTCTCACTGACCTCGCATCACTCACACTGACCCCACATCACTCACACTGACCTCCATCACTCACTGACCTCGCATCACTGACACTGACCCCACATCACACTTCTGACCTCAATCACTCACATTGACCCCACATCACTCTCACTGACCTCGCATCACTCTCACTGACCCCACATCACTTACACTGCCCCCACATCACTCACATTGACCCCACATCACTCACATTGCCCCCACATCACTTACACTGACCTCAATCACTCACACTGACCCCACATCACTTACACTGACCTCCATCACTCACACTAACCTCTATCATTCACACTGACACTGCACCACTCACACTGACCTCACATCACTCACACTGATCTCCATCACTCACACTGACCTCTATGACTCACACTGCCCTCAATCAATCACAATGACCCCACATCACTCACACTGACCCCATATCACTCTCACTGACCTCCATCACTCACACTGACCCCGCATCACTAACATTGACCCATCACTCACACTGACTTCGATCACTCACACTGACCCACATCACTCACACTGACCCACATCACTCACACTGACCCACATCACTACACTGACCCCACATCACTCAAAATGACCTCCATTACTCACACTGACCTCGCATCACTCTCACTGACCTCTATCACTCACACTGACACCACATCACTCTTACTGACCTCTATCACTCACACTGAGTTCCATCACTCACACTGAGCCCACATCACTCACACTGACCCCACATCACTCACACTGAACTCGATCACTCACTTTGACCCCACATTACTCTCACTTTACCTCGCATCACTCTCACTGACCTCAATCACACACACTGACACCACATCACTCACACTGACACCACATCACTCACACTGACATTGCATCACTCACACTGACCTCCATCACTCACACTGACCTTTATCATTCACACTGACACTGCATCACTCACACTGACCTCCATCACTCACACTGACCTCCATCACTCACACTGATCTCCATCACTCACACTGACCTCTATGACTCATACTGACCTCCATCACTCACACTGACCTCCATCAATCACATTGACCCCACATGACTCACACTGACCTCAATCACTCACACTGACCCCACATCACTCACACTGACCCCATATCACTCTCACTGAACTCCAATACGCATCACTGACATTGACCCCACATCACTCACACTGACCTCGATCACTCACACTGACCCCACATCACTCACACTGACCCACATCACTACACTGACCCCACATCACTCAAAAAGACCTCCATTACTCACACTGACCTCGCATCACTCTCACTGACCTCTATCACTCACACTGACACCACATCACTCTTACTGACCTCTATCACTCACACTGACCTCGATCACTCACACTGATCCCACATCACTCACACTGACCCACATCACTACACTGACCCCACATCACTCAAAAAGACCTCCATTACTCACACTGACCTCGCATCACTCTCACTGACCTCTATCACTCACACTGACACCACATCACTCTTACTGACCTCTATCACTCACACTGACCTCCATCACTCACACTGAGCCCACATCACTCACACTGACCCCACATCACTCACACCAACCTCGATCACTCGCTTTGACCCCACATTACTCTCACTTTACATGGCATCACTCTCACTGACCCAACATCACTCTCACTGACCTCGATCACACACACTGACGCCACATCACTCACACTGACCCCGCATCACTCACACTGACCCCACATCACTCACATTGACCCCACAGCACTCACTTCACTAACATTGACCCCACATCTCTCACACTGACTTTGATCACTCACACTGACCCCTCATCATTCACACTGACCCACATCACTCACACTGACCCCACATCACTAACATTGACCCCACACCAATCACATTAACCTCGATCACTCACACTGACCCACATCACTCTCACTGACCTTGCATCACTCACACTGATCCCACATCTCTCACATTGACCTCCATCACTCACACTGACCCCACATCACTAACATTGACCCCACACCAATCACATTGACCCTGCATCACTCAGACTGACCCACATCACTGTCACTGACCTTGCATCACTCACACTGACCTTGCATCACTCACATTGACCTCCATCACTCACACTGACCCCACATCACTCACACTGACCCCACATCTCTCACACTGACCTTGATCACTCACACTGACTCCACATCACTCACACTGACCCCACATCACTCTCACTGACCCCACATCATCACACTGACCTCCATCACTTTCACTGACCTCTATCACTCACACTAACCCCACATCACTCACAATGACCTCTATCACTCGCACTCACCTCCATCACTCACACTGACCTCCATCACTCATACTGACCCCACATTAGCAGAGGGATTGAATTCAAAAGTCGTGAGGTGATGTTGCAGCTGTGCAGGACCTTGGTAAGGCCACATTGGGAGTACTGTGTTCTTTTCTGGTCGCCTCACTTTAGGAAAGATGTGGAAGCTTTAGAGAGGGTACAGAGAAGATTTACCAGGATGTTGCCTGGAATGGAGAATAGGTCGTACGAGGATAGGTTGAGAGTTCTTGGCCTTTTCTCATTGGAACAGCGAAGGATGAGGGGTGACTTGATAGAGGTTTATAAGATGATCAGGGGAATAGATAGAGTAGACAGTCAGAGACTTTTTCCCCGGGTACAACAGAGTGTTACAAGGGGACATAAATTTAAGGTGAAGGGTGGGAGGTATAGGGGGGATGTCAGGGGTAGGTTCTTTACCCAGAGAGTGGTGGGTGCATGGAATGCGCTGCCTGTGGGAGTGGCAGAGTCAGAATCATTGGTGACCTTTAAGCGGCAATTGGATAGGTACATGGATAGGTGCTTAATCTGGGACAAATGTTCGGCACAACATCGTGCGTCGAAGGGCCTGTTCTGTGCTGTATTATTCTATGTTCAATGCTCTATCACTCTCACTGACCTCTATCACTCACACTGACCCCACATCACTCACACTGACCCCACATCACTCATACTGACCTCCATCACTCACAATGACCTCCATTACTCACACTGACCTCTAGCACTCACACTGACCTCTATCACTCACATTCACCCTACATCACTCTCACTGACCTATATCACTCACACTGACCACACATCACTCACACTGATCTTGCATCACTCACACTGACCATCACTCACACTGACCTCGCATGTCTCACACTGACCCCACAGCACTCTCACTGACCTCACACTGACCTCACACTGACCTGCATCATTCACATTGACCCCACATCACTCACACTGACCTCCTTCACTCACACTGACCTCTATCACTAACACTGACCCTGCATCACTCTCACTGACCTCCGTCACTCACACTGTCCCCACATCACTCTCACTGACCCCACATCACTCTCACTGACCCCACATCACTCACACTGACCCAACATCACTCACTCACCCCGCATTACTCACACTGACCCCGCATAATGCACACTAACCTCGCATTACTCACACTGACCTCCATCACTCACACTGACCTCGATCACTCACATTGACCCCACATCATTCACACTGACCTCAATCACTCACACTGACCCCACATCACTCACTCTGACCCCACATCACTCACACTGACCTCAATGACTCTCACCGACCCCACATCACTGTCACTTACCTCCATCACTTACACTGACCCCACATCACTAACATGAACTCCACATCTCTCACACTGACCTCCATCACTCTCACTGACCTCGCATCACTCACACTGACGTCACATCACTCACACTGACCTCCATCACTCACTGACCTCGCATCACTGACACTGACCCTGCATCACTCACACTGACCTCGATCACTCACATTGACCCCACTTCACTCTCACTGACCTCGCATCACTCTCACTGACCCCACATCACTCTCACTGACCTCCATCACTTACACTGACCCCACATCACTAACATTAACTCCACATCTCTCACACTGACCTCCATCATTCTCACTGACCTCGCATCACTCACACTGACCCCACATCACTCACACTGACCTCCATCACTCACTGACCTCGCATCACTGACACTGACCCCACATCACACTTCTGACCTCAATCACTCACATTGACCCCACATCACTCTCACTGACCTCGCATCACTCTCACTGACCCCACATCACTTACACTGCCCCCACATCACTCACATTGACCCCACATCACTCACATTGCCCCCACATCACTTACACTGACCTCAATCACTCACACTGACCCCACATCACTTACACTGACCTCCATCACTCACACTAACCTCTATCATTCACACTGACACTGCACCACTCACACTGACCTCACATCACTCACACTGATCTCCATCACTCACACTGACCTCTATGACTCACACTGCCCTCAATCAATCACAATGACCCCACATCACTCACACTGACCCCATATCACTCTCACTGACCTCCATCACTCACACTGACCCCGCATCACTAACATTGACCCATCACTCACACTGACTTCGATCACTCACACTGACCCACATCACTCACACTGACCCACATCACTCACACTGACCCACATCACTACACTGACCCCACATCACTCAAAATGACCTCCATTACTCACACTGACCTCGCATCACTCTCACTGACCTCTATCACTCACACTGACACCACATCACTCTTACTGACCTCTATCACTCACACTGAGTTCCATCACTCACACTGAGCCCACATCACTCACACTGACCCCACATCACTCACACTGAACTCGATCACTCACTTTGACCCCACATTACTCTCACTTTACCTCGCATCACTCTCACTGACCTCAATCACACACACTGACACCACATCACTCACACTGACACCACATCACTCACACTGACATTGCATCACTCACACTGACCTCCATCACTCACACTGACCTTTATCATTCACACTGACACTGCATCACTCACACTGACCTCCATCACTCACACTGACCTCCATCACTCACACTGATCTCCATCACTCACACTGACCTCTATGACTCATACTGACCTCCATCACTCACACTGACCTCCATCAATCACATTGACCCCACATGACTCACACTGACCTCAATCACTCACACTGACCCCACATCACTCACACTGACCCCATATCACTCTCACTGAACTCCAATACGCATCACTGACATTGACCCCACATCACTCACACTGACCTCGATCACTCACACTGACCCCACATCACTCACACTGACCCACATCACTACACTGACCCCACATCACTCAAAAAGACCTCCATTACTCACACTGACCTCGCATCACTCTCACTGACCTCTATCACTCACACTGACACCACATCACTCTTACTGACCTCTATCACTCACACTGACCTCGATCACTCACACTGATCCCACATCACTCACACTGACCCACATCACTACACTGACCCCACATCACTCAAAAAGACCTCCATTACTCACACTGACCTCGCATCACTCTCACTGACCTCTATCACTCACACTGACACCACATCACTCTTACTGACCTCTATCACTCACACTGACCTCCATCACTCACACTGAGCCCACATCACTCACACTGACCCCACATCACTCACACCAACCTCGATCACTCGCTTTGACCCCACATTACTCTCACTTTACATGGCATCACTCTCACTGACCCAACATCACTCTCACTGACCTCGATCACACACACTGACGCCACATCACTCACACTGACCCCGCATCACTCACACTGACCCTGCATCACTCACACTGACATCCATCACTCACACTGATCTCTATCACTCACACTGACACCACATCACTCTTACTGACCTCTATCACTCACACTGACCTCGATCACTCACACTGATCCCACATCACTCACACTGACCCACATCACTACACTGACCCCACATCACTCAAAAAGACCTCCATTACTCACACTGACCTCGCATCACTCTCACTGACCTCTATCACTCACACTGACACCACATCACTCTTACTGACCTCTATCACTCACACTGAGTTCCATCACTCACACTGAGCCCACATCACTCACACTGACCCCACATCACTCACACTGAACTCGATCACTCACTTTGACCCCACATTACTCTCACTTTACCTCGCATCACTCTCACTGACCTCTATCACTCACACTGACCTCCATCACTCACTGACCTCACATCACTGACACTGACCCCACATCACACTTCTGACCTCAATCACTCACATTGACCCCACATCACTCTCACTGACCTCGCATCACTCTCACTGACCCCACATCACTTACACTGCCCCCACATCACTCACATTGACCCCACATCACTCACATTGCCCCCACATCACTTACACTGACCTCAATCACTCACACTGACCCCACATCACTTACACTGACCTCCATCACTCACACTAACCTCTATCATTCACACTGACACTGCATCACTCACACTGACCTCACATCACTCACACTGATCTCCATCACTCACACTGACCTCTATGACTCACACTGCCCTCAATCAATCACAATGACCCCACATCACTCACACTGACCCCATATCACTCTCACTGACCTCCATCACTCACATTGACCCCGCATCACTAACATTGACCCATCACTCACACTGACTTCGATCACTCACACTGACCCACATCACTCACACTGACCCACATCACTCACACTGACCCACATCACTACACTGACCCCACATCACTCAAAATGACCTCCATTACTCACACTGACCTCGCATCACTCTCACTGACCTCTATCACTCACACTGACACCACATCACTCTTACTGACCTCTATCACTCACACTGAGTTCCATCACTCACACTGAGCCCACATCACTCACACTGACCCCACATCACTCACACTGAACTCGATCACTCACTTTGACCCCACATTACTCTCACTTTACCTCGCATCACTCTCACTGACCTCAATCACACACACTGACACCACATCACTCACACTGACACCACATCACTCACACTGACATTGCATCACTCACACTGACCTCCATCACTCACACTGACCTTTATCATTCACACTGACACTGCATCACTCACACTGACCTCCATCACTCACACTGACCTCCATCACTCACACTGATCTCCATCACTCACACTGACCTCTATGACTCATACTGACCTCCATCACTCACACTGACCTCCATCAATCACATTGACCCCACATGACTCACACTGACCTCAATCACTCACACTGACCCCACATCACTCACACTGACCCCATATCACTCTCACTGACCTCCATCACGCATCACTGACATTGACCCCACATCACTCACACTGACCTCGATCACTCACACTGACCCCACATCACTCACACTGACCCACATCACTACACTGACCCCACATCACTCAAAAAGACCTCCATTACTCACACTGACCTCGCATCACTCTCACTGACCTCTATCACTCACACTGACACCACATCACTCTTACTGACCTCTATCACTCACACTGACCTCGATCACTCACACTGATCCCACATCACTCACACTGACCCACATCACTACACTGACCCCACATCACTCAAAAAGACCTCCATTACTCACACTGACCTCGCATCACTCTCACTGACCTCTATCACTCACACTGACACCACGTCACTCTTACTGACCTCTATCACTCACACTGAGTTCCATCACTCACACTGAGCTCTATCACTCACACTGACCCCACATCACTCACACTGAACTCGATCACTCACTTTGACCCCACATTACTCTCACTTTACCTCGCATCACTCTCACTGACCTCAATCACACACACTGACACCACATCACTCACACTGACACCACATCACTCACACTGACATTGCATCACTCACACTGACCTCCATCCCTCACACTGACCTTTATCATTCACACTGACACTGCATCACTCACACTGACCTCCATCACTCACACTGACCTCCATCACTCACACTGATCTCCATCACTCACACGGACCTCTATGACTCATACTGACCTCCATCACTCACACTGACCTCCATCAATTACATTGACCCCACATGACTCACACTGACCTCAATCACTCACACTGACCCCACATCACTCACACTGACCCCATATCACTCTCACTGACCTCCATCACGCATCACTGACATTGACCCCACATCACTCACACTGACCTCGATCACTCACACTGACCCCACATCACTCACACTGACCCACATCACTACACTGACCCCACATCACTCAAAAAGACCTCCATTACTCACACTGACCTCGCATCACTCTCACTGACCTCTATCACTCACACTGACACCACATCACTCTTACTGACCTCTATCACTCACACTGACCTCGATCACTCACACTGATCCCACATCACTCACACTGACCCACATCACTACACTGACCCCACATCACTCAAAAAGACCTCCATTACTCACACTGACCTCGCATCACTCTCACTGACCTCTATCACTCACACTGACACCACATCACTCTTACTGACCTCTATCACTCACACTGACCTCCATCACTCACACTGAGCCCACATCACTCACACTGACCCCACATCACTCACACCAACCTCGATCACTCGCTTTGACCCCACATTACTCTCACTTTACATGGCATCACTCTCACTGACCCAACATCACTCTCACTGACCTCGATCACACACACTGACGCCACATCACTCACACTGACCCCGCATCACTCACACTGACCCTGCATCACTCACACTGACATCCATCACTCACACTGATCTCTATCACTCACACTGACACCACATCACTCTTACTGACCTCTATCACTCACACTGACCTCGATCACTCACACTGATCCCACATCACTCACACTGACCCACATCACTACACTGACCCCACATCACTCAAAAAGACCTCCATTACTCACACTGACCTCGCATCACTCTCACTGACCTCTATCACTCACACTGACACCACATCACTCTTACTGACCTCTATCACTCACACTGAGTTCCATCACTCACACTGAGCCCACATCACTCACACTGACCCCACATCACTCACACTGAACTCGATCACTCACTTTGACCCCACATTACTCTCACTTTACCTCGCATCACTCTCACTGACCTCAATCACACACACTGACACCACATCACTCACACTGACACCACATCACTCACACTGACGTTGCATCACTCACACTGACCTCCATCACTCACACTGACCTTTATCATTCACACTGACACTGCATCACTCACACTGACCTCCATCACTCACACTGACCTCCATCACTCACACTGATCTCCATCACTCACACTGACCTCTATGACTCATACTGACCTCCATCACTCACACTGACCTCCATCAATCACATTGACCCCACATGACTCACACTGACCTCAATCACTCACACTGACCCCACATCATTCACACTGACCCCATATCACTCTCACTGACCTCCATCACGCATCACTGACATTGACCCCACATCACTCACACTGACCTCGATCACTCACACTGACCCCACATCACTCACACTGACCCACATCACTACACTGACCCCACATCACTCAAAAAGACCTCCATTACTCACACTGACCTCGCATCACTCTCACTGACCTCTATCACTCACACTGACACCACATCACTCTTACTGACCTCTATCACTCACACTGACCTCGATCACTCACACTGATCCCACATCACTCACACGTATCCACATCACTACACTGACCCCACATCACTCAAAAAGACCTCCATTACTCACACTGACCTCGCATCATTCTCACTGACCTCTATCACTCACACTGACACCACATCACTCTTACTGACCTCTATCACTCACACTGACCTCCATCACTCACACTGAGCCCACATCACTCACACTCACCCCACATCACTCACACCAACCTCGATCACTCGCTTTGACCCCACATTACTCTCACTTTACATGGCATCACTCTCACTGACCCAACATCACTCTCACTGACCTCGATCACACACACTGACGCCACATCACTCACACTGACCCCGCATCACTCACACTGACCCTGCATCACTCACACTGACATCCATCACTCACACTGATCTCTATCACTCACACTGACCCCACAACACTCTCACTGACCTCGCATCACTCTCACTGACCCCACATCACTCTCACTGACCTCCATCACTTACACTGACCCCACATCACTAACATTAACCCCACTTCACTCACACTGATCCCGCATCACTCTCACTGACCTCGCATCACTCACACTGACCCCACATCACTCACACTGACCTCCATCACTCACTGACCTCGCATCACTGACACTGACCCCACATCACACTTCTGACCCCACTCACATTGACCCCACATCACTCACACTGACCTCGCATCACTCTCACTGACCCCACATCACTCTCACTGACCTCGATCACTCACATTGACCCCACATCACTCACATTGCCCCCACATCACTTACACTGACCGCAATCACTCACACTGACCCCACATCACTCACACTGACCTCCATTACTCACACTGACCTCGCATCACTCTCACTGACCTCTATCACTCACACTGACACTACATCACTCTTACTGACCTCTATCACTCACACTGACCTCCATCACTCACACTGAGCCCACATCACTCACACTGACCCCACATCACTCACACCAACCTCGATCACTCACTTTGACCCCACATTACTCTCACTTTACATGGCATCACTCTCACTGACCCAACATCACTCTCACTGACCTTGATCACACACACTGACACCACATCACTCACACTGACCCCGCATCACTCACACTGACATCCATCACTCACACTGATCTCTATCACTCACACTGACCCCACATCACTCTCACTGACCTCCACCACACACACTGATCCCGCATCACGCACTCTGACCTCCATCACTCACTGACCTCGCATCACTTTCACTGACCCCACTTCACTCACACTGATCCCGCATCACTCTCACTGACCTTGCATCACTCACACTGACTTCCATCACTCACATTGACCCCACATCACTCTCACTGACCCCATATCACTCTCACTGACCTCGATCACTCACATTGGCCCCACATCACTCACACTGACCCCACATCACTCACATTGCCCCCACATCACTCACACTGACCCCGCATTACTCACACTGACATCCATCACTCACACTGAACTCTATCACTCACACTGACCCCATATCACTCTCACTTTACCTCCATCATTCACTCAACTGACCGCACGTCACTCACACTGACCTCCATCACTCTCACTGACCCCACATCACTCACACTGACCTCGTCACTCACATTGACCCCACATCACTCACACTGACCTCGTCACTCACATTGACCCCACATCACTCACACTGACCCCACATCACTCTCACTGACCTCCATCACTCACACTGACCCCGCGTCACTAACATTGACCCATCACTCACACTGACTTCGATCACTCACACTGACCCCACATCACTCACACTGACCCACATCACTCACACTGACCCCACATCACTACACTGACCCCACATCACTACACTGACGCAACATCACTCAAAATGACCTCCATTACTCACACTGACCTCGCATTACTCTCACTGACCTCCATCACGCATCACTGACATTGACCCCATATCACTCACACTGACCTCGATCACTCACACTGACCCCACATCACTCACACTGACCCACATCACTACACTGACCCCACATCACTCAAAAAGACCTCCATTACTCACACTGACCTCGCATCACTCTCACTGACCTCTATCACTCACACTGACACCACATCACTCTTACTGACCTCTATCACTCACACTGACCTCGATCACTCACACTGATCCCACATCACTCACACGTACCCACATCACTACACTGACCCCACATCACTCAAAAAGACCTCCATTACTCACACTGACCTCGCATCACTCTCACTGACCTCTATCACTCACACTGACACCACATCACTCTTACTGACCTCTATCACTCACACTGACCTCCATCACTCACACTGAGCCCACATCACTCACACTGACCCCACATCACTCACACCAACCTCGATCACTCGCTTTGACCCCACATTACTCTCACTTTACATGGCATCACTCTCACTGACCCAACATCACTCTCACTGACCTCGATCACACACACTGACGCCACATCAATCACACTGACCCCGCATCACTCACACTGACCCTGCATCACTCACACTGACATCCATCACTCACACTGATCTCTATCACTCACACTGACCCCACAACACTCTCACTGACCTCGCATCACTCTCACTGACCCCACATCACTCTCACTGACCTCCATCACTTACACTGACCCCACATCACTAACATTAACCCCACTTCACTCACACTGATCCCGCATCACTCTCACTGACCTCGCATCACTCACACTGACCCCACATCACTCACACTGACCTCCATCACTCACTGACCTCGCATCACTGACACTGACCCCACATCACACTTCTGACCCCACTCACATTGACCCCACATCACTCACACTGACCTCGATCACTCACATTGACCCCACATCACTCACATTGCCCCCACATCACTTACACTGACCGCAATCACTCACACTGACCCCACATCACTCACACTGACCTCCATTACTCACACTGACCTCGCATCACTCTCACTGACCTCTATCACTCACACTGACACTACATCACTCTTACTGACCTCTATCACTCACACTGACCTCCATCACTCACACTGAGCCCACATCACACACACTGACCCCACATCACTCACACCAACCTCGATCACTCACTTTGACCCCACATTACTCTCACTTTACATGGCATCACTCTCACTGACCCAACATCACTCTCACTGACCTTGATCACACACACTGACACCACATCACTCACACTGACCCCGCATCACTCACACTGACATCCATCACTCACACTGATCTCTATCACTCACACTGACCCCACATCACTCTCACTGACCTCCACCACACACACTGATCCCGCATCACGCACTCTGACCTCCATCACACACTGACCTCGCATCACTTTCACTGACCTTGATCACACACACTGACACCACATCACTCACACTGACCCCGCATCACTCACACTGACATCCATCACTCACACTGATCTCTATCACTCACACTGACCCCACATCACTCTCACTGACCTCCACCACACACACTGATCCCGCATCACGCACTCTGACCTCCATCACTCACACTGACCCCACATCACTCACACTGACGTCCATCACTCACTGACCTCGCATCACTTTCACTGACCCCACTTCACTCACACTGATCCCGCATCACTCTCACTGACCTTGCATCACTCACACTGACTTCCATCACTCACATTGACCCCACATCACTCTCACTGACCCCACATCACTCTCACTGACCTCGATCACTCACATTGGCCCCACATCACTCACACTGACCCCACATCACTCACATTGCCCCCACATCACTCACACTGACCCCGCATTACTCACACTGACATCCATCACTCACACTGACCTCTATCACTCACACTGACCCCATATCACTCTCACTTTACCTCCATCAATCACTCAACTGACCGCACGTCACTCACACTGACCTCCATCACTCTCACTGACCCCACATCACTCACACTGACCTCGTCACTCACATTGACCCCACATCACTCACACTGACCCCACATCACTCTCACTTACCTCCATCACTCACTAACGTCAATCACTCACACTGACCCCCCATCACTCACACTGACCTCCATCACTGACACTGACCCCACATCACTCACACTGACCCCACATCACTCTCACTGACCTCTATCACTCACACTGACCGAAAATCGCTCTCACCGACCTCTATCACTCACACTGACCTCCATCACTCTCACTGACCTTGCATCACTCACCGTGACCCCACATCACTCACACTGACTTCCATCACTCACACTGACCTCCATTACTCACACTGACCCCCTATCACACTCACTGACCTCCATCACTCACACTGACATCTATCAATCCAACTGACCCTCCATGACTCTCACTGACCTCCATCACTCACACTGACCCCACATCACTCACACTGACCTCGATCACTCACACTGACCCCACATCACTCACACTGACCCACATCACTACACTGACCCCACATCACTCAAAAAGACCTCCATTACTCACACTGACCTCGCATCACTCTCACTGACCTCTATCACTCACACTGACACCACATCACTCTTACTGACCTCTATCACTCACACTGACCTCGATCACTCACACTGATCCCACATCACTCACACTGACCCACATCACTACACTGACCCCACATCACTCAAAAAGACCTCCATTACTCACACTGACCTCGCATCACTCTCAATGACCTCTATCACTCACACTGACACCACATCACTCTTACTGACCTCTATCACTCACACTGACCTCGATCACTCACACTGAGCCCACATCACTCACACTGACCCCACATCACTCACACCAACCTCGATCACTCGCTTTGACCCCACATTACTCTCACTTTACATGGCATCACTCTCACTGACCCAACATCACTCTCACTGACCTCGATCACACACACTGACGCCACATCACTCACACTGACCCCGCATCACTCACACTGACCCTGCAATACTCACACTGACATCCATCACTCACACTGATCTCTATCACTCACACTGACCCCACATCACTCTCACTGACCTCGCATCACTCTCACTGACCCCACATCACTCTCACTGACCTCCATCACTTACACTGACCCCACATCACTAACATTAACCCCACTTCACTCACACTGATCCCGCATCACTCTCACTGACCTCGCATCACTCACACTGACCCCACATCACTCACACTGACCTCCATCACTCACTGACCTCGCATCACTGACACTGACCCCACATCACACTTCTGACCCCACTCACATTGACCCCACATCATTCACAATGACCTCGCATCACTCTCACTGACCCCACATCACTCTCACTGACCTCGATCACTCACATTGACCCCACATCACTTACATTGCCCCCACATCACTTAGACTGACCGCAATCACTCACACTGACCCCACATCACTCACACTGACCTCCATTACTCACACTGACCTCGCATCACTCTCACTGACCTCTATCACTCACACTGACACTACATCACTCTTACTGACCTCTATCACTCACACTGACCTCCATCACTCACACTGAGCCCACATCACTCACACTGACCCCACATCACTCACACCAACCTCGATCACTCACTTTGACCCCACATTACTCTCACTTTACATGGCATCACTCTCACTGACCCAACATCACTCTCACTGACCTCGATCACACACACTGACACCACATCACTCACACTGACCCCGCATCACTCACACTGACATCCATCACTCTCACTGATCTCTATCACTCACACTGACCCCACATCACTCTCACTGACCTCCACCACACACACTGATCCCGCATCACGCACTCTGACCTCCATCACTCACTGACCTCGCATCACTTTCACTGACCCCACTTCACTCACACTGATCCCGCATCACTCTCACTGACCTTGCATCACTCACACTGACTTCCATCACTCACATTGACCCCACATCACTCTCACTGACCCCACATCACTCTCACTGACCTCGATCACTCACATTGGCCCCACATCACTCACACTGACCCCACATCACTCACATTGCCCCCACATCACTCACACTGACCCCGCATTACTCACACTGACATCCATCACTCACACTGAACTCTATCACTCACACTGACCCCATATCACTCTCACTTTACCTCCATCAATCACTCAACTGACCGCACGTCACTCACACTGACCTCCATCACTCTCACTGACCCCACATCACTCACACTGACCTCGTCACTCACATTGACCCCACATCACTCACACTGACCTCGTCACTCACATTGACCCCACATCACTCACACTGACCCCACTTCACTCTCACTGACCTCCATCACTCACACTGACCCCGCATCACTGACATTGACCCATCACTCACACTGACTTCGATCACTCACACTGACCCCACATCACTCACACTGACCCACATCACTCACACTGACCCCACATCACTACACTGACCCCACATCACTACACTGACGCAACATCACTCAAAATGACCTCCATTACTCACACTGACCTCGCATTACTCTCACTGACCTCCATCACGCATCACTGACATTGACCCCATATCACTCACACTGACCTCGATCACTCACACTGACCCCACATCACTCACACTGACCCACATCACTACACTGACCCCACATCACTCAAAAAGACCTCCATTACTCACACTGACCTCGCATCACTCTCACTGACCTCTATCACTCACACTGACACCACATCACTCTTACTGACCTCTATCACTCACACTGACCTCGATCACTCACACTGATCCCACATCACTCACACTGACCCACATCACTACACTGACCCCACATCACTCAAAAAGACCTCCATTACTCACACTGACCTCGCATCACTCTCACTGACCTCTATCACTCACACTGACACTACATCACTCTTACTGACCTCTATCACTCACACTGACCTCCATCACTCACACTGAGCCCACATCACTCACACTGACCCCACATCACTCACACCAACCTCGATCACTCACTTTGACCCCACATTACTCTCACTTTACATGGCATCACTCTCACTGACCCAACATCACTCTCACTGACCTCGATCACACACACTGACACCACATCACTCACACTGACTCCGCATCACTCACACTGACATCCATCACTCACACTGATCTCTATCACTCACACTGACCCCACATCACTCTCACTGACCTCCACCACACACACTGATCCCGCATCACGCACTCTGACCTCCATCACTCACACTGACCCCACATCACTCACACTGACTTCCATCACTCACTGACCTCGCATCACTTTCACTGACCCCACTTCACTCACACTGATCCCGCATCACTCTCACTGACCTTGCATCACTCACACTGACTTCCATCACTCACATTGACCCCACATCACTCTCACTGACCCCACATCACTCTCACTGACCTCGATCACTCACATTGGCCCCACATCACTCACACTGACCCCACATCACTCACATTGCCCCCACATCACTCACACTGACCCCGCATTACTCACACTGACATCCATCACTCACACTGAACTCTATCACTCACACTGACCCCATATCACTCTCACTTTACCTCCATCAATCACTCAACTGACCGCACGTCACTCACACTGACCTCCATCACTCTCACTGACCCCGCATCACTCACACTGACCTCGTCACTCACATTGACCCCACATCACTCACACTGACCTCGTCACTCACATTGACCCCACATCACTCACACTGACCCCACATCACTCTCACTTACCTCCATCACTCACTAACGTCAATCACTCACACTGACCCCCCATCACTCACACTGACCTCCATCACTGACACTGACCCCACATCACTCACACTGACCCCACATCACTCTCACTGACCTCTATCACTCACACTGACCCAAAATCGCTCTCACCGACCTCTATCACTCACACTGACCTCCATCACTCTCACTGACCTTGCATCACTCACCGTGACCCCACATCACTCACACTGACTTCCATCACTCACACTGACCTCCATTACTCACACTGACCCCCTATCACACTCACTGACCTCCATCACTCACACTGACATCTATCAATCCAACTGACCCTCCATGACTCTCACTGACCTCCATCACTCACACTGACCCCACATCACTCACACTGACCTCGTCACTCACATTGACCCCACATCACTCACACTGACCCCACATCACTCTCACTGACCCCTCATCACTCACACTGACCTCCATCACTCACACTGACCCCACATCACTCACACTGACCTCGTCACTCACATTGAACCCACATCACATTGGGTGGGCAGCACGCTGGCACAGTGGTTAGCACTGCTGCCTCACAGCGCCAGAGACCCGGGTTCAATTCCCGCCTCAGGCGACTCTCTGTGTGGAGTTTGCACGTTCTCCCCGTTTCTGCGTGGGTTTCCTCCAGGTGCTCCGGTTTCCTCCCACAGTCACAAAGATGCGCAGGATAGGTGAATTGACCATGTTAAATTGCCCGTAGTGTTAGGTTAGGGGTAAATGTCGGGGTATGGGTATGGGTGGGTTGCGCTTCGGCGGGTCGGTGTGGACTTGTTGGGCCGAAGGGCCTGTATCCACATTGTAACGTAATCTAATCTAATCTATATCACTCACACTGACCCTTGGTCACTCACACTGACCCCGTATCTCTCTCACTGACCTCGCATCACTGACACTGACCTCGCATCACTCACACTGGACTCTATCACTCACACTGACCCCACATCTCTCTCACTGACCTCCATCACTCACTAACCTCAATCTCTCACATTGACCCCGCATCACTCACACTGACCTCCAACACACAATGACCCCGCATCAGTCACACTGACCTCCATAACTCACACTGACCCCACATCACTCACACAGACCTCCATCACTCACACTGACCCACATCACTCACACTGACCTCCATCACTCTCACTGGCCTCGCTCACTCACACTGACCTCACTCACTCACATTGACCCCACAGCACTCACACTGACCCCGCATCACTCACACTGACCCCGCATCACTTATTCTGACCTCCATCACTCACACTGACCCCACATCACTCACACTGACATCTATCACTCACACTGACCCCACATCAATCAAACTTACCTCCATCACTCACACTGACACTCCATCACTCACACTGACCCCACATCACTCACACTGACCCCACATCACTCACACTGACCTCCATCACTCACACTGACCCCACATCATTCACACTGACCCCACATCATGCACATTGATCTCCATCACTCACACTGACCCCACATCCATAACATTGACCTCACACCAATCACATTGACCTCGATCACTCACACTGACCCCACATCACTCACACAGACCTCCATCACTCACATTGACCCACATCACTCTCACTGACCTCACATCATTCATACTGACCCCACATCACTCTCACTGACCCCCACATCACTCATACTGACCCCCACATCACTCATACTGACCCCACATAAGTCACACTGACCTCCATCACTCACACTGACCTCGGTCACTCACATTGATCCCACATCACTCTTACTGATCTCGCATCACTCTCACTGACCCCACATCACTCTCACTGACCCCACATCACTCTCACTGCCCTCGATCACTCACATTGACCCCACATCACTCACACTGACCCCACATCACTCACATTGCCCCCACATCACTCACACTGACCTCGATCACTCACACTGACCCCACATTACTCACACTGACCATGCATCACTCACACTGTCATCCATCATTCACACTGAACTCTATCACTCACACTGACCTCCATCACTCACACTGACCTCGATCACTCACACTGACCTCGATCACTCACATTGACCCCACATTACTCTCACTGACCTCGCATCACTCTCACTGACCCCACATCACTCTCACTGACTTCGATCACTCACAATGACCCCACATCACTCACACTGACTCCACATCACTCACATTGCCCCCACATCACTCACACTGACCTCGATCACTCACACTGACCCCACATCACTCGCACTAACCCGCATCACTCTCACTGACATCCATCATTCACACTGAACTCTATCACTCACACTGACCCTGCATCACTCACTCTGACCCCACATCATTCACATTGACCTCAATCACTCACACTGACCCCACATCACTCACACTGACCCCACATCACTCACACTGACCTCCATCACTTACACTGACCTCACTTCACTAACATTGACCCCACATCTCTCACACTGACTTCGATCACTCACACTGACCCCTCATCATTCACACTGACCCACATCACTCACACTGACCCCACATCACTAACATTGACCCCACACCAATCACATTAACCTCGATCACTCACACTGACCCACATCACTCTCACTGACCTTGCATCACTCACACTGATCCCACATCTCTCACATTGACCTCCATCACTCACACTGTCCCCACATCACTAACATTGACTCCACACCAATCACATTGACCCTGCATCACTCAGACTGACCCACATCACTGTCACTGACCTTGCATCACTCACACTGATCCCACATCTCTCACATTGACCCCACATCACTCACACTGACCCTACATCTCTCACACTGACCTTGATCACTCACACTGACTCCACATCACTCACACTGACCCCACATCACTCTCACTGACCCCACATCATCACACTGACCTCCATCACTTTCACTGACCTCTATCACTCACACTAACCCCACATCACTCACAATGACCTCTATCACTCGCACTCACCTCCATCACTCACACTGACCTCCATCACTCATACTGACCCCACATTAGCAGAGGGATTGAATTCAAAAGTCGTGAGGTGATGTTGCAGCTGTGCAGGACCTTGGTAAGGCCACATTGGGAGTACTGTGTTCTTTTCTGGTCGCCTCACTTTAGGAAAGATGTGGAAGCTTTGGAGAGGGTACAGAGAAGATTTACCAGGATGTTGCCTGGAATGGAGAATAGGTCGTACGAGGATAGGTTGAGAGTTCTTGGCCTTTTCTCATTGGAACAGCGAAGGATGAGGGGTGACTTGATAGAGGTTTATAAGATGATCAGGGGAATAGATAGAGTAGACAGTCAGAGACTTTTACCCCGGGTACAACGGAGTGTTACAAGGGGACATAAATTTAAGGTGAAGGGTGGGAGGTATAGGGGGGATGTCAGGGGTAGGTTCTTTACCCAGAGAGTGGTGGGTGCATGGAATGCGCTGCCTGTGGGAGTGGCAGAGTCAGAATCATTGGTGACCTTTAAGCAGCAATTGGATAGGTACATGGATAGGTGCTTAATCTGGGACAAATGTTCGGCACAACATCGTGCGCCGAAGGGCCTGTTCTGTGCTGTATTGTTCTATGTTCAATGCTCTATCACTCTCACTGACCTCTATCATTCACACTGACCCCACATCACTCACACTGACCCCACATCACTCATACTGACCTCCATCACTCACAATGACCTCCATTACTCACACTGACCTCTAGCACTCACACTGACCTCTATCACTCACATTCACCCTACATCACTCTCACTGACCTATATCACTCACACTGACCACACATCACTCACACTGATCTTGCATCACTCACACTGACCATCACTCACACTGACCTCGCATGTCTGACACTGACCCCACAGCACTCTCACTGACCTCGCACCACTCACACTGACCTGCATCATTCACATTGACCCCACATCACTCACACTGACCTCCTTCACTCACACTGACCTCTATCACTAACACTGACCCTGCATCACTCTCACTGACCTCCGTCACTCACACTAACCTCCATCACTCACACTGACCCCACATCACTCACACTGTCCTCCATCACTCACTCTGACCTGCATCATTCACACTGACCTCCATCACACACTGTCTTCCATCACTCACTCTGATCTCCATCATTCACACTGACATGCCCCCACTCACAGTGACCACTCCTCACATGGTGAAACCTCCTAACACTCAACATGACCCAAACGTTGACACCAGCCTATACATTGTCCAGTTGACCCGCCACCATGTGAATTCCAAACAGCCCCTGCTCTACAACATCTGGAAATAGGATTCTGACCTAGATTGGAAAATGTGGGCTATCATTTATTTTCATTCTGTTGTTGTCTGTGAAATATTCTGTGCAGACACTTTGACCAGTTTATTACTCATAAAATGCATTTGCTCACATGCTCCTCTGATACAGAGGACTACAGTTCAAACTCGCAGGTTAACAAAAACAGCTCTGTACAAATTATGCTAACTTCCCCAAATTAGGCTGACTGCCTGAAAAACACATATACTACACGCTCTGGTGAACTTGTTCGGGTTGCTGGATCCAATTCACTGAACCGTATCAACGGGCCGCCTAGAGTTTTAACTCAAAGGTGGGTCTCAAATGGAGTCTTTGCCAGCCAAGTCTAAACTGAGGGAATGGCTGCTAGGTAGCCCTTCTTATCTCCCTTTCTGAGCCCTCTGGAATGTTCTCTGACTTCATCCAATGGGGTCATAGGGCAGGGGTCACAGCACTTAACAAGATTTGGCAAGGTCATTCAGATGTACCCAACTCCTTTCCAAGATATGATTACTCCATGGTATCAAGGGGTTTCTCTAAAACTGGAGAATACAGAAACGTAATGACTCTCCCTTCTGTTTTTGCTGAGTAGTTCTGTTCAATATGAAAGACAGATTTGTTTTTGCGTTTGATTGTGGTCACCTTGGCGTCTTTGCATACTGTCAGGCCTTTCTTTCAGAAACTGTTGAGCCAGTTTTATGTTGGGCCTAGTATTTTAGGCCATTACCTATTTAGCCATATTATAATGAAGAATGCCATGACTATGATAAATGTAAAAAGTAGAAAACCGAAATAAGTGTTGCACCCCATGATAATATGCAGGTCTTGAAACCTGAGTAGCATAATCTTGAATATGTACCAGATTTCCCATAGGAAGAAGCCAGATCAAGAGTGCATCATCTACTCGGTTCATTTATCCTTGTTTGTTGTATTCACATGTTGCTTTCCTCCCCTCCCCTTCATTAAGGCTGGCGATGTGCATGGAGCCTTCACCACACATTAGTTATTCAAATGCTCACCAATGTTCACGACTGCATGTGGCAGAATAACAATACTTTGATTTGATCCATTGGTTGTGGAATCCTTTAGCTCTGACCATAGTATACGCCGCTTCCAAGGTTTAGCATCCACCTGTAGCTTCACCAGGTTGACACTTCATTCTGAACTATGCCTAGTGTTGCTCCTGGAATGTTGGTCATACACACCTCATTGAATCAGATATGATCACCCTAACTTGCTGGTAACAGTAAAGTGAAGGATATACCACGTCATGAGATTATCAATCTTGATGGATTACAATTATGCTGCTGCTGATAACAAACAGTGCTTCATTGATGCCCACTTTTTTGCTATTCACTCTGATCTGAATCTATCTCATGTAGCAAAGTCATGGTGAAACCCGATACAATGAAGGGCAGTTAAGTATTCACCATATTTCTTGGGTTGGATTTCCATATCAGTCAGACCAGACAAAGACAACATTGCAGTTCCTTTCCTGAAGGACATTAATAAAGCATTTGGGTTTTTATTGGCGACATTGCAGTTTTGATCGCCATTGTGGATACTAACATTTGATTCAAAGATTAATTAAGTAAGTGAATTTAAACTAACCAACCACCATAGTGGTCTTTGAAAAGCTTGTTAATTGGTTGCTTGTCCAGGTGCTAATCCTGTAACAGAAAGATTGTTCCTAAGACAGTTTTATTCCAAAATATCAAATGAAAATTCACTAATCAGCTGTCAAACAACTGGCAGGTTTAGTACACAAAGTGATTTCATATCGTAATAAATTCCTCATCTTATCTGGATGGTAACGTGTACAAAAAGGTTGTAAGCTACTTGAAGAACGAGGTTGGATCGTGACAGAAATCAGCTGTTGTTGCTGTTGCGATACACATCTCTGAAACATTGGCAGTGTGGATGAACTAAGCAGCTGTCAGCTGCATGAGAGACACCCAACCAAGACTGTTATTTAAAGGACCAAATGTTCAACTTGCATATGCTATGCTTTTGAGTTATTTCTGCTATTGCAAATGTTGTTGTTGCATTGTCACATGTTTTCAGAAGCCTGTCAATGAGTTCAAAAGCAGATGCTGGCACTAATTAAACTGAGGATAGGGGAGGCGCAATAGTAGTTTGGCGCACCGACCTTTACACCGCTGAGGCCAAACGCCAGCTCGCGGACACCTCCTCCTACTGCCCCCTTGACCATGACCCAACCTCCCACCACCAAACCATTATCTCCCAGACCATCCATAACCTCATCACCTCAGGGGATCTCCCATCCACCGCCTCCAACCTCATAGTCCCACAACCTCGCACTGCCCGTTTCTACCTCCTGCCCAAAATCCACAAACCTGACTGCCCCGGCCGACCCATTGTCTCAGCCTGCTCCTGCCCCACCGAACTCATCTCTGCATACCTCGACATGGTCCTGTCCCCCTTAGTCCAAGAACTCCCCACCTACGTTCAGGACACCACCCATGCCCTCCACCTCCTCCATGATTTTCGCTTCCCCAGTCCCCAACGCCTTATCTTCACCATGGACATCCAGTCCCTGTACACCTCCATCCCCCATCACGAAGGACTCAAAGCCCTCCGCTTCTTCCTTTCCTGCCGTACCAACCAGTACCCTTCCACTGACACCCTCCTTCAACTGACTGAACTGGTCCTTACCCTGAACAACTTCTCTTTCCAATCCTCCCACTTCCTCCAAACCAAAGGAGTAGCCATGGGCACCCGCATGGGCCCCAGCTATGCCTGCCTCTTCGTAGGATATGTGGAACAGTCCATCTTCCGCAGCTACACTGGCACCACCCCCCACCTTTCGCTCCGCTACATCGATGACTGCATCGGCGCCGCCTCGTGCTCCCACGAGGAGGTTGAACAGTTCATCCACTTTACCAACACCTTCCACCCCGACCTCAAATTTACCTGGACCATCTCAGACTCCTCTCTCCCCTTCCTAGACCTCTCCATTTCTGTCTCAGGCGACCGAATCAACACGGACATTTACTATAAACCGACCGACTCCCACAGCTACCTAGGCTACACCTCCTCCCACCCTACCCCCTGTAAAAACGCCATCCCATATTCCCAATTCCTTTGACTCCACCACATCTGCTCCCAGGAGGACCAATTCCAATACAACCCAGATGGCCTCCTTCTTCAAAGACCACAATTTCCCCCCAGACGTGATCGACGATGCTCTCCACCTCATTTCCTCCACTTCCCGCTCCTCCGCCCTAGAGCCCCGCCCCTCCAATCGCCACCAGGACAGAACCCCACTGGTCCTCACCTACCACCCCACCAACCTCCATATACATTGTATCATCCGTCGTCATTTCCGCCACCTCCAAACGGACCCCACCACCAGGGATATATTTCCCTACCCTCTCCTATCAGCGTTCTGAAAAGACCACTCCCTCCGTGACTCCCTCATCAGGTGCACACTCCCCACCAACCCAACCTCCACTCCCGGCACCTTCCCCTGCAACCGCAAGAAATGTAAAATTTGCGCCCACACCTCCCCCCTTACTTACCTCCAAGGCCCTAAGGGATCCTTCCATATCCACCACAAATTTGGCCAGCATTTATTCCCATCCCTACTTGCCCAGTGGGCAGTCAAGATCAACCAATTGCTGCGGGTCTGGGGAGTCACATGTAGACCAGACCAGATAAGGATGGCAGTTTCCTTCCCTAAGGGACATTAGTGAACCGGATGGATTAGTCTGACAATCAGCACTGGATTCATGTTCATCCTTAGACTCTTAATGCCAGTGTTATTTGGTTGAATTCAGATTCCACCATCTGCATTATTGGCAGGATTCATCCCCAAGACATTCCTGTGTCTTTGGATTAACAGTCCAATGATAATATCATTAAGTCATCACCTCCCCTATTGAGGGGGGAGAGGTGGGAATGCTTACGGTGTTGGATGGGATACCAATCAGACAGGCTGCTTGTCCTGAATAGGGTTGATCTCCTTGAGTGTCATTGAAGCCATACTAATATCACCAAATTTCATTACACTTCTGAGCTGTCCCATTCAGGTAGGTCAAACGATTTCATTGTTCAAGAATGCAAGAAAGATGGAAATTGTGGTCACACTGAGTCTGGAGCTGCAGAATCAGTAACAATGGAGGAGTGAAGCTCTTCCATTACTATGTGTTTTCTGGAACAACTTAGTACATTTCTGCCTGAGCAGGGAACAATGCCAGAGATGTTTCACATTCACCAAGCAGGCAGTTATAGAGCTTAACAACTTTGGTCAACATCACTTGTTGCCTCAAAAAACAGGATGGCGTTCCAGTGGCCAGTAAAGTCAGTGCCACTAAACATTACGTAACTGGATATATCTAATTTCAAGCAGTGGAGTATCCAGCACCTTCTGGTACACCATCCACCATTGCATCCAGGAGGCCATCTCTTCAATGCAGGGTGCCATTGACAGCTCACATGTAACTCAACTGGCCCCACGTGTTGATGGGGAAACTGATGAAAACAGCAAGGGTGAAGGAGAGGAGAGCATGTCAAACACAAGAGGTCTGTAATCACGCACCTGTAACGAGAAGGACCTGCAACACAAACATGCCATTAGTCTGAATGTTCTCAACAATTCCAGATCTGCAATTCTCATCACAGGCAGCACCATCTGCTCTGTTGGGTAAAGGGGTTGAAGGGACACTATGTCCCTGCCAACTCTGTCCCACCCCTCTCTGTTTGTGGGCAAACTTGTGTATGGGAAGCATGCCAGTGATTGTGTTAAACTGTGTTTGATTGATGCTCCTATCAGAGCTGAATAGCTGGAGGCACATGGAGACAGCGAGAGATGGCCTTGTGGCTATCTTCAATGGATGGTTTGAGAGCTAGCTGATATCTGAGCAGCTGACTTACATGTTGCTGAATCCATAACTAGGGGCTATTGAAAGGGGTGGTGTTAGGGCAGGGCTGGGCAGGGTTGTGGTGGGGTGTCTAGCAGAATGTTGGTCTGGTGCACTGAGCAGTGTGCGATTTTGGTAGAAAATTGAGTAGGAAATGTTCTTTGAAAATGCATAAGTCAATAAGCAGAGTAGGCTGGGAGTTTTGTTCACAGAATTTAGGAGTTCAAGAATTTATAGCAATTATTTGGCAAGTCGATTAAGAGAGGTTTATGTCACAGAGCGGAAAACAGTGAAATGCAGTGAGTATTTCCCTATTTCTGTCTGAATGATAGAAATCCCAGATGTTCAGTTTAGTTTAAACAAGTTGAATTTCTCTGTCTCGTTCCTTTTGATGGTATTTGTAAGAAAGTTATGACGTTCTCTGAGCACGTTTGTCGACATTTCTGTTTAATTCAATCACTGCAGGAGGCAAGGTTTCTGGATGAACGACCTTATTACTAGGGATTAAAGTTCTATAGCTAGGTCTTCCCTTCAGCTGATGTGATACTTATTGTATTATTAAACAGATTGTGAAGGATGTTAGGATGAAGATGAAAAACAGTTTACCAATCTTATATATATGTTTTTTTCATTCTCCAAGTATAGCATCTTTTAAAACAAATAAAAATGTGGTGGAGTGTGATTGCATTTGGAGTCACAGACACCTGCCACTTCTCAATATCTATGGCACATTTAGGATTGATTAGTTGTACACGCATCAAATTAAATATAAATCTATTTTGTTTTTACTTAACAATTTAATTGGGCTGCCAAATTCAAAGTACTTGCAACTGATACAAAATTGGCTTGAAGGTAGGAGACAGAGGGTGATTGGCAGAGGGTTGTTTTTCAGACTGGAGGCCTGTGACCAGCAGTGTGCTGCAAGAATCGGTGCTGGGTCCACTGATTTTTGAATTTTATATAAATGATTTGAATGTACATATAGAAAGTACATTTATTAAGTTTGCAGATGACACCAAAATTGGTCGTATAGTGGACAATGAAGAAGGTTACCTCAAAGTACAACAAGACATTGACTAGATGGGCTGATGGGCTGAGGAGTGGCAGATGGAGTTTAATTTAGATACATGCAGGCTGCTGCATTTTGGGAAAGTAAATCAGAGCAGGACTTGTACACTTAATGGTAAGGTCCTAGGGAGTGTTGCTGAACAGAGACCTTGGAGGTGGAGTTGCAGGCAGCAGGGTAGTGAATAGGGAGTTTAGTATGCTTGCCCTTATTGGTCAATGCATTGAGTATAGGAGTTAGGAGGTCATGTTGTGGCTGTAAAATCATTGGCTACATCACTTCAGAATACTGTATTTGTTCTGGTCCCCCTGCTATAAGAAAGACATTGTTGAACTTGAAAGGGTTCAGAAAGGATTTACAAGGACTTTTCTGGGGTTGGAGGATTTGAGCTATGAGGAGTGGCTGAATAAGCTGGGGCTATTTCCTCAGGAGCGTCAGAAGCTGAGGGATGACCTTAGAGAGGTTTATAAAATCATGAGGGGCATGGACAGGGTGAATAGTCAAGATCTTTTTCTTAGGGTGGGGGAGTCTAAAACTAGAGGGCAATGGTTTAAAGTGAGAGGGGAAAGGTTTAAAAGGGACCTAAGGAGCAATGTTTCCATACAGAGGGTGGTGCGTGTATGGAATGAGTTGCCAGAGAACATGATGGAGGCTGGTAAATTACAACATTTAAAAGGCATCTGGATAGATACATGAATAAGAAGGATTTGCAGGGATATGCACTAAATGCTGGCAAATAGGACAAGATTAATTTAGGATATCAGGTCAGCATGGACAAGTTGGACCGAAGGGTCTGTTTCTGTGCTGTGGCTTCAACCTCCAAAATCAAGAGGTGCTTCGAAAGGTTGGTCATAGCCCACATTAACTCCAGTCTCCCAGCCTGCCTCTGTCCCCTGCAATTTGCCCGCTGATGTAACAGGTCCACAGCGGATACCATATCCCGAACCCTGCACTCACCCCGGAACATCTGGACAACAAAGACACGTACTTCTGACTCCTGTTTGTTGACTACAGCTCTGCCTTCAACACCATTATTCCCTCCAAACTGACCTTAAAACTCTGTGACCTTGGTCTGGCTCCGCGCTCTGCAACTGGATCCTCAGCTTTGTGACCCACAGAAAGCAATCAGTGTAGTTAGGTAACTGCATCCCCTCCACAATAACATTTAACAATGGAAGCCCCTAAGAATCCATCCTCAGCCCCTCTACTGTACTCCAAGTACACCTAAGGCTGTGTTGCCAAATTCCAAATGAATACCATCCACAAGTTCCATGATGACAATATCGTAGCAGGAAGGATATCTACATAGTCAAAATACATAGGGGAGATAGAGGGCTCAGTAATGAGGTGCAACGTTGGCCAAACTAGTGAACTGATCATTGACTTCAGAAAGAAAGGAAGAGAACACGCTCCCATCTACAGCAATGGATCTGAAGTTCAGAGGATGGCGAGCATCATGTGATGATAACAGACAAGCTGTCCTGGACTTCCCATACAGATATGATGGTCAGGAAGGCACAACACCTCTTCTTTCTCAGGCAGCTCAGGAAGTTTGGCATGTCCATAAGGACCCTCACCAACTTCTACAGATGCACCACTGAAAGCATACTTTCCGGGTGCATGATGACCTGGTACAGTAACTGCTCTGCCTTGGATCATAAGACACTATAGAAGATTATGTGCGCAGCCCAGACCATCATGCAGTCCAACCTCCCATCCATGGACTCCATTAACACATTTCATTGCCACAGAAAGCCTGCCAACAACATCAAGGACCCATCTCACCTCGGTAAAAATCTCCTACCATCTCTTCCATCAGGCAGAAGATACAGAAGCTTGAACACAGGCATCAGCAGGTTCAAGAACAGCTTCTACCTGGCCATTATTAGACTGATGAATGGACTCTCTAATTTGAACTAATGGTGATCTTGTCTAGCACACCTCCTGTGTAGTGTAACCTGTAAGCCTTACTCTATCCCAAGTTTTTTTTTCACGCTATGATCTATATCTCCTTGCTTACGGTGATTTGCCTGTACTGTTTTTCACTGTACTTAGGTAAATGTGACAATAAATAAATTAAATCAAATCTATGACTGTATGACTCTATGATTAGTGTGACAAAGCTTGCTGCTGAAGAAGATGCATTTTGTATTTCCCTTCTGTAATATATACATAGCTAAAAGCTTATCTGTATGCCATGAGAGTTTATTTTGTTATTTACCCTTCTTCTAGGCTGTAGGTGGACACGGACACTGGGACAAAAGTCAGTCTCGACCTTTCAGTGCTGCAGCTAAACCAATCAACTTGTGAGTAATTCTCTTTTGGCCTTCTATTAAAATGAGCTTTTTTACCTCAATTGTTAAACCAATCTCTTGTGCATGATTCGAGCAGCAAGTATTTGCAAGAAAATGGCATTCATATTATGGAAATTGGTTGTTATTTGTGCACATAGAAGGTATGTGCTTAAATTTAAAACAATCAATGAACCCTCACATTGTAGGCCCCCTTGTGGTGCATGGTAGTGTTGCTACCCTGAACTGCGAGGCCTGGGTACAAGTTCTACTTGGTCTAAAGGTGTGTAATAATATTTCGGAGCCGGTTGATTAGAAAAAAAAGTTAAATAATAAGAATCCTAATATTGTAGGCTGATAGCTGGTGCAGTGGTAGTGTCCATACCCCTGGGCCAGAGGCCTGGTTTCAAGTCCCACCTCTGAGCAGGTTGATTAAATAAAAACACTTAACCCTTACATCGTGATAAGTTATGGGAGCAAAGCTGTTTAAGAGACTGCTGTTAATATGATTCTACAGAAATAACCCTAATGCAATGTTTTACAGTACAAGCCTTTTCCCCAAAATTCATCAAATTCCACTGTACAGGTGAGAAACTTCATTGCACACAGATTGCAGAATATTTTCCTGATGGTGTGCTGGAACTAACTTTTCTTTCACTTTTTTAATTGGCAGTGGTTCTGTTGGTGGTACTAATCTAGAGAATAAAGATAATCCTTATGCTGAATTTACCCCCTTCACTGTACTACGAACTGAAAAGCCACGACATACAGATACATCCTAGTACGTATGTGTAGAAATACCCTGGTTCAAGGCAAGAGAAGTTTCCTTTATTTGATAGTACTATTGTGTTACACCATCATACTGTTAAATCTTTAAGCCCTGAAATAATTATAGTTGAAAGGGATTAAGCAGTTATTCAAACAATAATTCTGTTTGCCTGGGACATGTCATAGCTATAGTCTAAGGGACTGAAAGAATAGGAAAAAGTTAAGAGTGGAATGTAGAAATTATAACTTTATTTAATGAAGTATTAACTAGGATTCTAATGATTATAGACATTGTTTCCTTGACGAATGTGGTTTTAATCATGCTAAAACCTTTTAGAAATCTAATGAATCTAACCAGCTCTGTGGTTAGATTAGATTACTTACAGTGTGAAAACAGACCCTACGAATCCATCCCACCCAGACCCATTCCCCTACACTTACCCCTTCACCTAACACTACGGACAATTCACCTAACCTGCACACTTTTGGATTGCGGGAGGAAACCAGATCACCTGGAGAAACCCACGCAGACACGGAGAGAATGTGCAAACTCCACACAGAGAGTCGCCTGAAGCAGGAATTGAACCCGGGTCTCTGGCACTGTGAGGCAGCAGTGCTAACCACTGTGCCACCGTGCCACCCACAATTACCACTGCTGCTTCACGGCATCAGAAACCTGGGTTCAATCCCTGCCTTGGGCTACTGTCTGTGTGGAGTTTGCACATTCTCCCTGGGTCTGTGTGGGCTTTCTCCAGCAGGTCAGGTGAATTGGCCAGCCTAAATTGTCCATTGTGTTAGGTGCATTAGTCAGGGATATATGTAAGGGAATGAGTCTAGGTTAGTTATTCTTTGGAGAGTTGGTGTGGACTTGTTGGGCTAAATGGCTGTAGGAATTCTAATCATTCTAAACTGCAGTGTAACTTCTCCAGTGGGAGTAAGATCATTTCTGAATTTTGGAATTTTTTGCATTACACTACGTCTAATCACAAGGGTTTAAACTGAAAAGAACCATGGAAATATATATTTACCTAAGACATAAAACAAATAAAACATCAGAAAGCAGTGATAGAAATTATTTAACTTATGTAAGTGCCCACTCCCAAAACATTGTATTAACATAGTGTTGTGGCATCGAGGGAAAGCTTGGGTTTGCTCAAAAGCTTTTTGACAAATAGTGTTTGCAAGCATACATTTCCAAACTGGAGGGGTTACAGTGTTAATCAGTTTAATTTGATTTTATTTCCACCTATTCATTCAGCAGCAACACTATTTATTACTTTTATTATTTTCCTTTCTTCAGTTGCCCAAATATACCTGGTTATACAGGTAAAAGACAATGGAATGTCAAAGAAACTAATAAGTCCAACATTTCAAGGTTATTTCATCCACCTGCAGAACGTGTATGTGGGTAAGTAATCAACTTCAATAATTGAGTTTGTGATTGACATAGAAGCAAAGGATGCAGTACCAGGAGAGCAACAAACTTGATGACATCAGCTGGCTTTACATTACAATGTGGTCACATTGCTGAAGGTACATAGTGAGGATTGATCAACTTACTTTAAAGATGTTTGGCAGCTGGGGACCATAGTCACTGGCTCAAGCTGCTATTGAAAAGCCTTCTGACTGACTTGAAAACAATTGTTACTTTTGAAATAACAATGTAGAATCGAGGCAAGACCAAGGCCATGTTCTTTGGGAACTGGGCCGACTGATCCTTTATCTCCTTTACCGTCGGGCCAGATTATCTGAAGCTGCTGGGAATATGGTTCAGAGGGGCCAGGGCATGCACTAAAACCTGGGAGGAACATATCGCCAATGTGAGGCAGAAACTGGGCAGATGGTGAGTAAAACCCTGATCCTCAGGTGGGAGATACTCTTGGTGTTGTATATGATGCAGATCTAGCCCATTCCCCCAAACCTGCATCGCTGCTGTCACCCACTTCAATCTTCCACTTCAGCCGGGGGTTGAAGATGGACCATGTCCACAGGAACACCATATACGAAGCTCCAGATAAAGAAGGGGAAGGATCTACCCAATGGCGCCCTCATCCTTTATGTGTATAAAGTTAAAAACCACACGACACCAGGTTATAATCCAACAGGTTTATTTGGAAGCGCTCCAAACGCTAGTGCTTCCAAATAAACCAGCTGGACTATAATCTGGTGTTGTATGGTTTTTAACTTTGTCCACCCCAGTCCTACACCAGCGTCTCCAAATCATGACCTTTATGTGTGGCTGCATCAAGCTGTGCGTAGACCCTTGGTATGCAAACACCAAGTGTTACTACTTACTGAGGTTCTCCTTATCCCTAGTATTACAGAGCATGGAAATGGCCTCTCTGCCGTGGAATGTTCTAGGCAGTTGGACTGCTCCATATCACCTGTCCCTCATGGAAAAATTCAAAAAAGTAAACATCTGTGACCACAAGTCCACGAGGCAGTGGTCAGCACATAATATCCTCGAGATCCAGCATGCAAAGGAGAGGGTGGGTCCTGTTAAGTATTTCCCTGAGCAGACTGTCAAAACTATTTGGCAGAAGGCCTCATTGCCAGAGCTTTCCAACACACCGCTGGTGAAAAGGGCATTGTCAGTCAGATCTTTCATGTAAACCCTGTCTCTGTGCACTACCACTAACTGCCGTTAAAGTGGCTGTGTTGGTGAAGAGACTGTCACGCATCTCCTTCTGGAACAGGCTTTTACAAAGAAGCTCTGGAGGGAGATGCAGTGGTTCTTATTGAGGTTTATCCTGAGCAACTCCATAACGCAGGACTCTGTGTTCTACTGCCTATTCCATGGGACGCACACCAAGACAATCATTGACGGCGCCTGGAGGACCATCAACTCAGTGAAAGATGCCCTTTAGTCTTCCAGTGGAAAGAGTTGACCTCGGCCGAGTATTGCAGACTGGCACATTCCATGATTTCGATTCTCCTGCTCCTCGGATCCAGCACTCAGGAGTATGTGCTGAGGGGCACACTAAAGCTTGGGGCATTTTCTGCCAAGACACAGTGAGGAAAGACCACAGTCCAAAGTCTTTCTGCCATGACATATAATGGAGGCCTCAGTTATCACAACCTCTCAGCGAGTCAAATTTATATAAATAGGTTCCTGCATGAGTAGGAAATGCCTTTGGTTTTGCAACAGCAGGGAATGTCAAGTTTCAATGTTTGCTTTCTCATGACTGAAATATCTTTGCAATTAAAACAAACCAGTACCAGCATCTTATCATGTAAATGTTACATGTAGCACAACTGAAGTTCACCTTATAATGCAAATTACTACTGTGGAAATGCTGGAGCATTTGAGGAACTGACAAAATCTGTGTTCCATCACAAATTAATTTTCCACAGATCAACGTCGCCATCTGCTGCTGGAAAAGCTAAATTTCATTTGTACAGGGTTTTCTGGAGATCTCAAAGGCCATACATAGTGCTGTAGCATTGTCAGTGTTTCAGTCTGAATAAATCATTAAACTCAATTTAAGTAATGCCCGTCTTAAGATTTCGCTCTCACTGAGAAGACGAATGTAAAAAGAAGATGCAATAATGTGCATTGGTTTTTGACTTTTTCCCTTTCTTGAATGATATACAGCACAGAAACAGACCCTCCAGTCCAACTCGTCCATGCCAACCAGATAACCTAAATTAATCTAGTCCCATTTGCCAGCATTTGGCCCATATTCCTCTGAACCCTTCCTATTCATACACCCATCCAGATGGCTTTTATATATTGTAATTGTACCAGCCTCCACAACTTCCTGTGGCAGCTCATTCCATACACGCACCACCACATGAAAAAGTTTTCCCTTACAACCCTTTAAAATTTTTCCCCTCTCATCCTAAACCAATGCCCTCTAGTTCTGGACTCCCCCACCATGGAGACCTTGGACCTTGTCTATTTATCCTATTCATGCCCCTCATGATTTTATAAACCTCTACAAGGTCACCTCTCAGCCTCTGACGCTCCAGAGAAAACAGCCCCGGCCTATTCAGCCTCTCCATATAACTCAAACCCTCCAATCTTGGCAACATCCTTGCTATGGGAGGGAGACCAGGATTGTACACAAATATTCCAAAAGTGGCCTAACCAATGTCCTATACAGCTGCAACATGATCTCCCAACTTCTATATTCAAAGCTCTGACCAGTAAAGGCAAGCATACCAACAACCTTCTTCACGATCCTATCTAACTGCGACTCCACTTTCAAGGAGCTATGAACCTCCACTCCACTCCACGGGTCTCTTTGTTTAGCAACACTCCCCAGGGCCTTACTGTTAAGTGTATTAGTGTTGCTCTGATTTGCCTTTCCAAAATGCAGCATCTCACATTTATCTAAATTAAACTCCGTCTGCCACTTCTCAGCCCATTGGCCCATCTGATCAAGATCCCATTGTACTCTGAGGTAACCTTCTTCACTGTCCACCACACCTCCAACCTTGGTGTCATCTGCAAACTTACTAACTATACCTCCTATGTTTACATCCAAATCATTTCAATAAATGACGAAAAGCAGTGGACCCAGCACCAATCCTTGTAGCATTCCACTAGTCACATGCCTCCAGTCTGAAAAACAACCCTCCACCACTACCCTCCGTCTTCTACCTTCGAGCCAGTTCTGTATGCAAGTGGCTAGTTTGTTCCTGTATTCAATGTGATCCCACCTTGCTAACCAGTCTACCATGTCCGCCCCTCTTCCCTCATCAGTCCTCTTCGTCACATCTTCAAAAACTCAATCATGTTAGTAAGACTTGATTTCCCACACACACACTACACTGACTATCCCTAATCAGTCCTTGCCTTTCCAAATACATGTAAATCCTGTCCCTCAGGATTCCCTCCAGCTACTTGCCCACCACCGATGTCAGGCTCACCGGTCTATAGTTCCCTGGCTTGTCCTTACCACCCTTCTTAAACAGTGGCACCACGTTAGCCAACCTCCAGTCTTCCAGCACCTCACCTGTGACTATCGATGATACAAATATCTCAGCCAGGGGCCCAGCAATCACTTCTCAAGCTTTCCACAGAGTTCTAGGGTACACCTGATCAGGCTCTGGGGATTTATCCACCTTTATGCAATTTAAGACATCCACCACCACTTCCTCTGTAATATGGACATTTTTCGATGTCACCATCTATTTCCCCACATTCTATATCTTCCTTGTCCTTCTCCACAGTAAACACTGATGCAAATGATTAAGGTTTATGGCAAAACGTTTAAATACAAGCCCAAACACCAAAATGCACATAATCAAACATTCTTAAAAAAATGGTTAAATGTTTATACATTCAAGGAATTATGCACTTTTGAATATTTTTACTTACCTTTGGCCTGCAGAAGTTTGTAGTTACCAAGGAAGCACTAGTAAATACTAATTAACATGCAGCGGGAATTGTTAAAATGCAGTAAAAAGATTCATCTTTGATTATAAGTTGACCTTTTGTTTTACAGAATTCCTCGTGGCACTGAAAAGCCATTAAAATATAGGCACGAATCCCCCTTTTCGAAGATGATGACGACAGTCTCACCCTTCAATCCCTTTAACCCAAAAACATCCAAAGCGATCCGTTTATAAATAAATAAATATATAATTATGTTTCCTGCGAGAGCAGTGTGAGAAATGTGATTGCACATGGCTTTTGCTGTTTTGAAATCTAGATTGTGGAATTAATATTTTTATAAACTGCCTTTTGTGTCCCATCAATTTTCTCCCAATTTCTCCAGAGGGAATTGACCGCTGCCAGGTTATGGTCAGTGAATATTTAGCAAATTGTTCAATAATTGAAGACCCACAGCTGTTTTAAACGCATGTACCTTTATGGCAAGGGCTATTGAATAGCAGAAGTTTTTTTTTCAAATTTAGAGAAATTATCTTGTGAGAAAAACGTTTTATCAACAACGCACATGTTACTAATGACCAATCAAACATAGAAGTTACTCACGGGGGTAGGCCAGCCTGCACTGCCGTTCATTAAGGCAATGGTTGATCTAACTACTCCAATCTCCGAACTATCCCTGATAACCTTTCACCCTGTTGCTGATCAGGAAGTTATCCACCTCTACCGTGAAATGAGTCAAAAACTTTGCTTCCAACACTTTTTGAGGAGAGTTTCAAAGATTGATGACCCTCTTCAGTTTGTCTCAGTCTTAAGTGGTCAGCTCCTTGTTTTGAAACAGTGATCCCTGATTCTAGATTCTAGTTGAAATATCCTTTCCATATCCACCTCGTCAAGGCACCTCTGGAACTAATATGTTTAAATCAATTAATTACTTGCTTTTATAAACTCCAATAAATGCAAGCCCAGTATGTTGAACCTCTTCTCATAAGACAACCCATCCATTCCAGTATTAGTGTGATAAACTGGCTCTGAGTCATTTGTATGCACTTACATCCTTCCTTAAAGAGACCAATACTGTACACAGTCCTTCAGTTGTGATCTTACCAGTGCCCTAATACTGATGCATATTCCCCACTTTTGTCTTTCATTTCCCCCAGGATAAACAAGAACATTCTATGTTCTACTTTTTTCTTGGTTTTTTTTCTTACACTCTTTGTACTAAAAGAACATTGCTTATTTTCTGCACCTGATTCACCCAGATCCAATTGTATCTCCGAGCTCTGCAATGTCTCACCATTTAAATAAAATATTTCTTTTTCACTTTTCCTGCAAATAAACCGTCAAATTCAGGGATTAAGAGACATGCTTCCAGTTGCAGATCTATGGAAAATGCTTATCAGTTTTCACTGCTTCCCCATTACTTCTCTCAAATGGCTCTTTGTCCATAGCCTCGCAGTTAGTTTTCAGAAGTTGCTGGGTTTTCACATAACTTATGTTAAATTACCACATAAAATTAAATCTCATTATTGAACCAGTCTACATTTGTAATATTAGTTAATGAAATGCCTAGAAACCTTGCACAGATTTAACAATTTAGACTGTGGAGCGTCGATTCTTCAATTTACAGAGTTTCCTTAGAGATTTGAAAATGTTATTTAAAAGTTTATTTCTTGTGCTCTCAATGCACTGTATCATAAAGATATCATTCGTAGAATGTAAACTTAGCTTGGGGGAGGTTGTGGAGAAGTCAATTGAACATCTCTGCATGTACAGTTTTCAGATAGGCTAGAGAAAAGTATTTAAAAAAGGAGGTATAGCATTATTGATTAAAAAAATCAATCACCGCAGTCAAAAGGCATAATATACTAAACAAAACATCAAATAATACCTTATGGGTTGAACTCTGCAACAAAAAGGGGCCAGATACACTCGAGGTATGTACTACCCTCCCTCCACCTCTGCTCCCCCCAGATAGGGGCTGAGAACAAATATGTAGGTACATTTCTGACTGCAAAGACAATAGAGCAACAATTCATGGAAAATTTTAGTACCCCAAATATCAACTGAGATATAAACTGTGTAAAAGGATCAGAGGGCACAAAATTTTTGAACTGCATTCAAAAGAACAATCCTGAACACAAAGTTCAGGATACTACCATAGTCATAGAGTCGTAGAGCACAGAAATAGACCCTTTGGTCCAACCAGTCCATGTCAACTATAATCCCAAACTAAACTAGTCCCATTTGCCTGCACTTGGTCCATATCTCTCCAAACCTTTCTTCTTCATGTATCTATTCAAATGTATTTTAAATAGTGTAACAAACCTAATGTCAGAGGGAGCAATTCGAGATTTATTCTGAGGAAATGAAGTTAAGCAGGTGGATGAAGCATCAGTAGGTGACCATTTTGCAGGTAGTGGTCATTATAAGAGTCAGATTTATCATCATTATAGAAAGAGATAGTACAGTTCTAATTGGAGGAAGGCAAATTTTCCAAAGCTGAAAGACGACCTGGCAAAAATTGGAGTAGTTATAGTGACCTGATGGAAAGTTAATGCCGAATCAGTGGGAGACGTTCAAAAGCAAGAAGAGCAAATTACAGCTGGAATCTGTATTGAAAACAAAAAATGCTGGAAATCACAGTCGTTAGAGATTTTTTTAAAAACTGCAGATGCTGGAATCCAAAATAGACAGCCAGGAGACTGGAAGAACACAGCAAGTCAGGCAGCGTCAGGAGATGGAAAAGACGACACTTAGGGTGTAACCCTTCTTCAGGCCTGAAGAAAGGAAATCCACAGTGGGTCAGGCAACATGGAGAGAGAGCAAGCGAACATTTCAAGTCGGAATGACTCTTCAAGTTAGCTCTGATGAAGTGTCATCTGGACTCGAAACATTAGCTTGCTTTCTCTCCATGGATGATTCATGACCTGCTGTGATTTCCAGCATTTTCTGTTTTCAATTCAAAAGCAAGAGTCTATGGAAACAGTGTCGATATATTCTATAAAGCTAAAAGGTCGTATTGCCAAATGCTTATGCAGAAGCGTGCAGGCTAAGATCAAGCAGAAAAATAAAATGTATGCCAATCCCAATAAAAGGCTTTACTTTGGGAGCTTAGAAGAGTAAAGAAAGTACAGGGGTGAATTGAAGAAGGAAAGTAATAAAGCAGAGAGGTTATGAAAAAGTACTGGTTGGTGAACTGACAGAAAATCCCAAAGATACTTCATCAATACATTAAGAGCAGGAGGTTGTGCCTATCACTGATGTACATGGTAATTTGTGTATGGATGCAGAAGATGTGAGAAGGGTTCAAAATGACGACTTTGTCTCCACAAAGGATAGCGATGTTGTAAGTTAAGAGTCTAGTTAAAGAAGGAGGAATGTGAAATATTAGATACACTAAAATAATAAGAAAGGAGGCATTGGGGGAATTGAACTTGAAGTTCGCTAATCACCAGATCTGGATGAATTGTATCTTAGACTGTTAAAGGAAGTCAGGGAGGAAATAAAGGATCCTCTAAGCACCATTTCCCAATCTTCACAATGTATAGGTGGAAGACAGAGGATTAGGGATGTTCAAATATTGCTAAGAAAATGTGCAAGCAATTGGGGATTAATGCTGAGTCAATATGTAAGCATTTCAGTGGTAGTAACTATTGTTCAGTAAGCTTCAAGATAGTGATGGAAAAGGACAATGTTGGATTGGAAATAAAGATTCAGAATTGGAGGAAGGCCAAACTGACAACCTGCTTGTGGACCTGGAAGAGCTAGGAGAGGTTTTAAATGATTTATTTGAATCTGTATTCAGTATCAAGAAGAACAATGTCGAGGAATCAGGGAGAGCAATTATGATAAATGTGAATAAATTAGCATTGAGAGGGAGGATGTATTATTATTAGTTGGAGTTTTAGCAGGCTTAAAATTGGATAAGTCCCCAGGCCCAATAAAAAGTGTATCCTAGGCTGTTGTGAGAGGCAAGGAATATTGCAGAGCCCTGACATTAATTTTCAAATCCTCTTTGGCCACAAGAGATGTGCCAGAGGATTTGAGGATTGTTAATATGGTATCATTATTTAAGAAGAGTGGTAGCATTAAACCAGGGAAAGTTAAGCTGTGAGCCTAACATCAGTGGTAGAGAAACATTTGTAAAACATTCTGAGGGATAGAATTAATCTCCACTTGGAGAGACAAGGATTAATCCAAATTGCCAGCATTGGTTTTGTCAGAAGGTGATCATGTCTCACAAATTTGATTGAGTTTTTGTAGTTATGATTTTTATTTTTATGAACCCTGGAGGCTTATGAGAATGGGACAATCCTGGTAAAAGCAAATTACTGTATATACTGGAAATCTGAAAGAGAAACAGAAAGTGCTGGACAAGCTCAACAAGTCTGGCTGCATCTGTGAAGAGAGAAACAGAGTTAATGCTTTGAGCCTGGTATAACATCTTCAGAACTGGAAAATGGTGACTTTTATGCAATTGACAGAGAGGGAAGAGGAGTGAGTGGAACAAATTGTGAGTGTGACCAGAGCAAAAGACTAAAGGTGTGTTATTGGTAGTAAAGGCATGGTAGAGATAGGAGTGAAAAGGAGAAAATAGGTCCACTCTGTTGAGAGCCAAGTCAGCAAGATACAAATGAGACATTGTCAGGGGAGGGTAGGGGTGTAAGAAAATTGGAGGACTGTGTTCATGCTCTGAAGTTATGAAACTTAATATTAGTTCCTAAAGGCTGCGAAGTATTGAAGTGAAAAATGAAGTTTTGTTTCATCAGCTTGGGCTGAGCCTCATTAGAACACTGTAGAAGGCCCAAGATAGAAATGTTAACATGGGAGCCAGGTGGTTTATTGAATCCTGATGTTTGTGGAATATTTTGTCTACCATTAGCATTCCCAGGTGCAATGTATTGAAGAGCATCAGGTCTTAGCAGCCAGTGCTGACTGTTGCACTTGTTTGTTTGTTGGGTATGGAGGAGAACATCGCTGTATGTTCAAACTCATCTGCTGCTGTGTTGGCTGCAATTTCTTGCCCTTTTGTTGTGGTATGCATTGGTGGTACCCATTGTTTGATAGCAGTCTTGGCAAATGATTGTTGCCATGACTGATAAATGTGAACAAAGTGATTAGGTGTACCACATTGTTTACCAGTAAAATGGCTACAGTTGAAGCATAGTCGGGACACAGCAGACTCTGTTTATGTGGCAGTTATTGCTTTGCTTTCCTGTATGTGAGCTATGAACAATATTAACAGGAGTTGAACTTGGAGATTTTGGGACGCTTAAATGGCTCGTGGATTTTCGATCTTCCTGTAGTGCTTCCTGCCATAGTTCATTGGAGAGATGTCCTTAATGATCTGTGTATTTAGTTCCCTTTCTACATGTTCAACTTCACCAAAGTTACACATACCTGCCAGTAGCCTCAGACATGTGTAAGACTGGTTAATCATGTCATAGCCTTTTTGCCTCATGTCAAAAAATAATTGCTATATTTTCCTTTGATTTTAAATACAATGTCTAATCCTTTATAGCCGATTGCTTCACTTTACGCCGGAATAAGCTTTTCAAAAAAGTCTTCTTATTCTTTTACCAGCATGGTGCAAAAATAATACCTTTTTCCATTTGTCCTCTATAGTGTCCATCACTTCCCCAAACTGCCTCAGACATTGTACGAAACACAGATGGTTTAGCTGTGTGTCAGAAGGGGCTAAGTTAGGGACAGATCGTGCCATTGCCATCAGGAATTGTGATGACACTGCTCTCTAAAACTTTCAAGTATTAAATCTGAACAATTGATGTGCCTTTCAACACAAGCTCATTTATTCTATGTGCAGCTTGAAATACTGCCTGCATCTTAAAACAGTTTCTCCTCTGCAAACAAAAAAGCAGACACAACCTTAAAATACAGTGAAACTGACTGGAAACTCTACCCGAATATATTTGAGCAGATATCGTCAAACATTGAGCCATTATCTGATCTAAATTTGAAGCACATAATTAAAACTAATGCTGCATATTTTCTTCATTTCCCCCAACTGTGCATTTCTCATCTTTTAATAATAACCACATTATCTTAATTTTTTTTATTATGCTGTTTGGAGTAGTTTCTTAATTAACCTCAAATAACCTTCCATCCTAAAGCTATAATGGCTCTTGAAGTGAATAACAGACACTTAATCTTTCAAAATGTCAAAAGGTCAGTTCCTGTTGAGATAACATAACTACCTGAGATTCTTCTTTCTTTGTGGTATGAAAGGATTTTTTTAAAAGTGTAATTCTCATAATATTGCATTTTTTGTGCTTGTTCAAGTCACCAGAGAAGCTGGAAAAAAACAGTCTGAAGAAGTCAGGAACAAAAATGTACTTGGGAAGATTATAGTCAAATTGTACAGGATCATTTGCCAAACATGCTGGCCTTGAATTTCCTTGGTGCCTCTAGGGTGGGGGGGGGGGCATGGGGGGGAGAGTAGTGGGGGCGGAATCATTGTAGAAATTAGGGTGTGATCCTTTTACATGAGGTCTCCTTCTAATTTTAAGGTTTCTGGTTAATTCTGGAAGGCATGTGGATATTTCTTTCATCCACTTCTTTCGCTGTTTATGCAAAAATATCTCTGAATAGCAGGACAATGCCAATTGCTATTAATTCAGGTACTAAAGCCTCAGCAACCTGTATGTTTACACAAAGTGGGCATAAAGTAGCTGCCGTACAGTGGAAGTAGGACTCAGCACAAATGGGAACTCTGTAAGGCATTCTGACGCAATAGATTAATTACTTACAGTGTGGAAACAGGCCCTTCGGGCCAATAAGTCCATACCAACCCTCCAAAGAGCAACCCACCCAGACCCATTCCCTTACATTTACCTCTTCACCTAACACTACGGGCAATTTAGCATGGCCAATTCACCTAACCTGCACATTTTTGGACTGTGGGAGGAACCCAGAGCACCTGGAGGAAACCCACGCAGACACAGGAGAATGTGCAAACTCCACACAGACAGTTGCCTGAGGAAGGAATTAAACCCCGGTCTCTGGCGCTGTGAGGCAGCAGTGCTAACCACTGTGCCACCGTGCCATCCAATGCAGTTGTCTGCTGTATGGAAAACCCTCTCGGAGTGGAAAAGGTCTTTCCTCTGCTACATTTCTTCACTCATGTCATCCAGCTGACGTTATTTTCTGCACAGAAAGCATTCTAGGATGCACTGTTACACCCACTTAATGCAAATATCCTAACATCCAAAGTTCCAGCATGGTCAGTGACACGTGGCCAGTGGGTAGTCATCTTTTCCTGTGGACTTTCAGTAGTTCTGCAGACTGAGAGGAATTGTATTATCATATACCACCTTAAAATAAGCTGTCTGGTCCACTGGTAGAACATCAATTGCTGGTAACATCTAAACGGAATTGATGTAATTACATAAGCTAATATAAAAGTTAGATTTTACCTGAATATAATTTTCAGGCTATTCTCTCGTTGTCAAGTTCAGATAAAATCACTGATTATATGGGGTGGGGGGTGTCCTATGCTTTGATAGCTTGAATAACCTTTCATAAAGTCATGGAGTCATTGAAATGTACAGCACAGAAGCTATGATTGTTTCCATTTTTTCATTGTCTACTAATTATCCCAAGATAACCACCAATTTTTAGGTGATCTCAGGATGTTTCCCTTTCCTGCAAATCTAATCATCCTTAATTTATTCACTGAGCCAAATTTAATCTAGTTCATGTCAGAGGAAACAGGGAACATGATTCAGTTGCATTGGAAACTGCACATCAGTCCACAGGTAGTGGAGTAACCCCTGCGATTATGTTAAAGGCAGGAAGGGATTTCTGCACAGCATGGATACTTCAGGCAGGATGTCATTCATTTGGCGTCAATGAGCCCATGGAGTGATGTAGTAATTAGGTGGGAGTCACGCAGAATGGAATCTTCCACTCAAGCAGAGGTTAGTTTGAAAACAGCACTCAGAGCAACTGGCAAAGTGTGTTGAATCTCACGCCTGGCATGTTCCCACCTGTAGGTGATCTTGCCAAGCACAAAGCTAAAGCAGCAAATAGACAATTATGCCAATGGAAGGATCAATTGAGGGCATGTTGCAGATGCTGTCAGGACCTTCCAGACACCAGTCAGGGCCCCTCATTGAACATAGAACCAGCCAGCTTTATTGAGGTAGAGTTCTCGAAGCAGGAGATCTACAACTGTATTCAATCCCCTCTCCCCTCACCTTCTGGTCACAAAAGGTGCAGAATCTTTCCAGCACTGGCAAGGTAAGTTTGAAGCCAGGGCCAGGAAAAATAAAAATCAAACAATTGACAGATCCACTTTTGCAAAAGGTACAATTCCAACCACAAATAATCCTTTGTAGGATGACCCCATCCACACTGATGCCCTGAGAGCTGTTGCCACTTTGTTACCGCCAGATCCCAGGCATTGTTCCCCAACTTATTAATGCTGCAGACTGGATACCCCAAGCTGTTAAGCTTCTGGGTGAAGAAGGATGAACTGGCTCCCTTTCTTTATTCACTTACGCTCTCTGATCTTTTCCCGTGTGGATATTTTTCTCCCAGAACAAAATGAACTTATGATTTAAGAAGGAGCTACTTTAAGCTGGCTTTCTTAAATTAACTAAAACAATGAGTTCATTAATTACTAAATGTGAGAAGATATACTAACATGATGCATGAACCCACAGACCAGAAATAAGAGATGAGTCGCAGAAGATAACTTTTTTTTTTACAAAAGTTAAATGTATCAATCTCTGAATTGTTCACAAATGGCAGATAATAAAATGTTGTGACCCATATTAGGTTGCACTGATAGTGGTAATGTCAGCTGTTGAACAGTTGATTTTCAAAGTTCTTGGTTTTGTAGCTTGATTGAAATTCCTTTGTCCAGATTGCTTTTTTAACCAGTTTGCAGCACTCTGTCTGAGAGATAATCTTTCTATACCTGCAATGCAGGTCTGTTTACTTGCTGTTCTCAAGCTCTGATTTCTACAGCACAGTAGATGCATTCTAGTCCATAGCACAAACTAGTTTTGAATTTCTTTGAATCCATTTTCTTGTATATTCATGGTACAGAAAAATACAAAACTGTCTGAAGGAGGTGGTTCTCTGCTGAGAGTGAGTGTAATGTCATCCCTTCATTTAACAACAATTACAAATGAAAAGCTGTCACAATTGTTTTTAAAACAAATAATAAGTAAAGAAACAGTATTCCATCATTGTTTTTATTACTATTGTTCTAATCAGCTGTTTAAATGCAATGTTTATTTGAGAGATTTTGACATGATTTGTTTTGAATGGCAAACTTATTCATATATACTTCAGAATGCATACATGGCTTCTTTCAGACCATTTTAATTACATATATGAGCCCAGAACTTGTTGAAAAGTCTGTGCACGATTGTGCAATTGCATAAATCTCAGAAAATTATGATATGAGTGACTAATGTCTTTACACTGTATAACTTTCTGGATTTTTTCACCAGTCCTTTAACTAGTTGAAATAGTCAGAAGGTAATTATCAGAGCTTGCCCCCAACAAAATCAATAGCAATCACAAACTTGCTGCACCAAAGGTCAGTCTTTATTCTGCTGCCGCTTAGACAAAACTTAACATTGCTGGATACCTTACAATTCTGTGATTATTTGTGGACTTATATTTGAGAAAGAATATTTAAGGAAGGTGCTGGCGTTTATTGCAGACTTTGGAAGTCTTTGCAGAGCTCAGTACATACCACACCTAAACTCTTTCTTATTGACTCAAAACAGTATAGGATGAACAGTGTTGGACACGGGTATAAGCAGCCCAGATTCACTCTTCCTCAATCAGTCTAAAGCTGTTGATTTTGGAAATGGCTCAATCCTTGTGAGATATGTTCACACCTCCCAACTCCATGAAAAATCCTGATCAAAAGACGGTAACTTTTGTACTGTTGGACACAAAAATCCTCTTTGAAAGACACCGTATATATTTGTTACATGATGTAATGTATAAATGAAAACAACTGCACATAACATTCTTTACATTGTTTTCTTTACATTTTATAAAATCTGTTCAGGTGATCTGAAGTCTATTCAATTTTTAAAAAAAATAAACATATATAATATCTAAGGGATAAAGATGCAAGCCACCTTAACAACAGAAATAATTCTTTGTCTCTTTTGAAATAACGCAACTAAATTTAGGCAGTGCATATCCAAAGACAACAGCTAACACAATAATACTGGAATAAAAGTAGGTGGAATAATTAGTCTTTGTTTTTCCTGATTGAATGTCACTTTTCTATCTAATTAAGATTGTATTGTAAGAAACAACAAATAAGACAGTTCAGCCTTAATGCTTTTCTTATTGCCACTGCTGCTGCTGTGGAACTGGGAGACTTCAGCTGCTTTCAACAGCCCAGTGAACCACCAACGGAAAATTATGGACCACAAACCACTTACCTTTAGCTCCTTTATTCTATTAATGCAATATGCCTACACATTTTAAAACTAGTGCATCAAATAACCTGATGTTTGTACACTGGGCTTATTTTGACTTGGCATTTTTTAAATTCAAGTTTAATAATATGACTGTTTGAGTTGAAAGGTAACTTGCAATTTTCAAGCAGGATGAATGCATTGACCAATGCCTGATTCTAATTCTCCATTCATGCACTACATCATAATCCGATCACCTTACCAAGAAATCATGAGTTTAGATAGAACTCTGTTATTAATGTTGAAAACATAGGCATATTATATGGCCTGTATTTTCGAATCGGGGTTGGAGTTTCCATTTATAATCCGGGTCAGACAGAGGATTGCCACTTCTCTGGGATTTTGGAGCCAGATTTCTGATGCAGGATCCATCAGACTGTAACAGTCCAGCAAACCGTTTGGATAGAATTGTTTGCTCTAATTGTTCGCTCTAATTCCTGGCTAACTATAAAATTGTGCATTGCTGACTGCCCATTGCCCTACTCCGCCAGTCTGTCATACTGACCACACCAAATAAGACCCCTGCAAGGAGTGTCTTATTCCCGCTGGGACTGGACAACATATGATCATCTGGTCAACCACCAATCCTGGGGTAGCACATCTTCCCTCCTGGAAGCACAAAATATAATCCCAGGCTGTCAACTGCCTGACGCTATAAAATGCTGTGCTCTTCCAGCCTCCTGCTTGTCTACCTTGGATTCCGGCGCCTGCAGTTTTTTGTCTCTATCCCAGTTTAGGCTGGTTCACCTCTGACCTTCCAATGGGCAGAGCCACCACCTCCATGTAAAATCCAGCCTTGCACATTAAAACAGTCTCTCTTAAATTGAATTGATTCTGCCAACAAGAAAATTATAAGAAAATTGTCACATCAATTATCCCTGTGGGTAGTATTGCAATAGTCTTTCAATGTCAGGAGACCTGTCACATGTTGCATTAGTTCCATAACTCAGTACCGTATTAGGTCTATATGTTAACCAATGAAGCTCAGAATGCAATTGCAATACAAAGAGACTTGGAAAGTATTTAAACTTTATCGCACCTAAACAGTGTAAAAATGAATGGAAGGATTGTAAACATCTGGTTTGCTGAAAGATGCTCAAACACTTATGATCTTGTAACATTAGTCAGTACTTTTTCCCTAAAATTGAAATAAAACTTGAACATTGTGTAAGTTTGTCTCGCTCTCCTGACACACAGTTCTGAATCGGTCAAAGGTCATCTGAACAGAATCCTAATAGTGAGAGTCTGACAACCCATTCCTCCTGTAATCTAAGTGTATATTGTATCTAGTCCAACATTTACTGAATTGTGACAACACTCCCATTCCCAGCATTTTCTGCAATTAGGATTTTAAAAACCTCTTGTGCCCAGTACACAATAATCCAATATGTTCCAAATGAGACCAAATATGCGCCAAAATTTTCACTCAGTACCAGTACCTTTTTTTAATTTCAAAAATATACTTTATTCATAAAAGATATATATATAGACAATAAGTGCAGGAGTAGGCCATTCAGCCCTTCGAGCCTGCACCACCATTCAATATAATCATGGCTGATCAATCCTAATCAGTATCCTGTTCTTGCCTTATCTCCATAACCCTTGATTCCACTATCTTTGAGAGCTCTATCCAACTCTTTCTTAAATGAATCCAGAGAGTGGGACTCCACTGCCCACTTACACAATGTTCAAGTTTATTAGATATATATACATGTCACAAAAGAAGTTTGGTTCTGTACAGTTGCAAATCAAGTAAATAAACAAAACATCAGACTTCAACACTATCCAAAAAAAAAACAACGACCTCTCTTACATCTACAATACTAATATTTACTTATATTTGAGGCACTAGAAGGGCCCAATAACTGAACGGACCCAAATTTAACTTCACCAGGAAGACCTGCTCCTTGGATGCTGCCTGAACTGCTGTGCTTTTCCAGCACCACTAATCCAGAATCTGGTTTCTAGCATCTGCAGTCATTGTTTTTACCTAGACCTTAGTGGTCTTTCCCCAATGTACCTTAACGTATCCCTCAGCACGTAGTCCTGGACCTTGGAATGTGCCAGTCTGCATCACTCGGTCAGGGTCAATGCTTTGTTCTGGAAGACCAACAGGTTTTGGGCAGACAAAACAGCATCTTTCACCAAGTTGATGGTCGTTCACCTCCATCGCACTGAAACTCCTCCTGCCTCAGTAACCCTCCTTCCCTTTCTTGTAAAGAACATTGTCACCCTGGTGATATAAAGTTCTGCCACACCTCCGTTGAAGTGAATTTCAGATCCAAAATGGGAAATATGCTGCACATATTTGGAGTTTTTCCAATCCAAGCAAGCAATAGAGGACTGCCTCTGAAATTCTCCTCTCTCCTGTGCTTTTTTTTTCAATATTTAAATTAATAGCTGTCTTTCAGTGTAGACCCATCTATAAAAGTGAAACCAGCAAGGCCATTGTGACATACCAGATTTTAAACCCCGACGTTGCCTCGACTATTAGAAAACCAGATGAGTCCTCTGCCAATTTGTATCCCAAACGTTTGCTGACTATGGGCTATGAAAAAAGCTTGGATTTCAGATGACACAAACCATCTACATTTGAATTGTGCAGCCCTCCTTGAAGCCAAAGTATCACTGTTTTCCCTCCATCTTTCTATCACCTCATGTTGAACTCCAGACTTTGGTCCATATCGTAGCAAATTTTATTTTACTATTAAATACAAGATATATTAAAAATGCCTAACAGAATGACAGAGTTACACAAAATATCAAAATGCCTAACACTGATGAGTGCTGCAGCTCACCCCTTCCCCATTAGGGGAGACAATGGCCTAGTGGTATTATTGTTGCATTGTTAATCTACAGACCCAGATAATGTTCTGGGGACATGGGTTCAAATCCTGCCACAGCAAATGATTGAGTTCATATTCCACAAATATCTGGAATTAAGAATTTAATGATGACTATGAATCCATCATTGATTGTTGGAAAAACCCATCTGATTCGCTAATATTCTTTAGGAAAGGAACCTGCCCTCCTTATCCAATGTGGCTTACTTGTGACTCCAGACACCCAGCTATGTGGTTAACTCTCAACTGCCTCCTGGGCAATAAATGCTGGCCCCGCCAATAAAGCCATCATCCTGTGAATGAATAATAAACAATAAACACCTAAACATTTCAGGAAATTGAACTGTCATGTTCCCCCACTGATGGTTTGCTCCAGGAAACCTCCATTGGTTGCAGGACTCTCATTGTAGGTGGGCTGTCCTCATGTGGTCAGGACATAAAGGGACACCATCAGCTGGATATTCCTCAATATAATGGACTTTTCTTCTCTGCTAGTATCACCCTCTGGTTATTTGGAGTGGATCAAAGAAGGGGGTGTCTGACTGACTGGCACAGATGGATGCATTGTTGCTAAAATAGCATATGTTCACTGAGAGTAATTTCTGGACATGATCACACACCAAGTGGATGTTGATAGATTGGCACCACTTGTCTTTGACATGAGAGCCACCAAGCCATATGCATACGGTCTATGGCCCCTCCAACATCGGAAATCTTCCCCGTTGGGAAATACACAGTTCTCTGTTTCCCTTACATTTTTCTGAAAAGCAAGAAATCAATGATCCCCTCTCAGTACAGGGTTTCCCAGGTCAAACTGTGAGACAGTGCTAAACTCACCAGCTTCCAGCTACAACAAAATTTAAGGTCACCATGATCTTAGCAGTTATTGACACCATCTTCATTTTGTTAAGATGGTGCAGGTTGAGTTTTCACAGGAACTGCAACAATGTCCCCCTTTATTGTGACAACCGTTGACAGCTTTCCAGTTCCTCTAAACCTACTTGATAAAACCCAGCAACACTCCATTGAGAGCAAAGTATGTATGCCTTTGGTCCATATCCCCTAACATCTTTGTTTAACAAAACATTTCACATAACAACTGATTCATTTCTGGAAGAAAGTTTCAAATGTCTACCACTCTTTGTTTCCTAACATCCTTCCTGATCAGTCTGGCCCAAATTTTCTGACTGGTTATACAATCCCCAAATAGTAGAAATAGTTTATCTTAATCCACCGTCTTTTATCTTGAAGACTTTTATCAGGTCACCAGTTAACCTTCTAATTTCTAGAGAAAACCGCTCTTATCTCTCCTCATGATTTAATTCCTAAAGTCCAGGTACCATTCTTGTAAACCCAGGAAGTACACCCTCCAAGGCCAATATATCCTTCCTAACATGCTCAGATCTGCTCACATGTGGGGTCTAACCAGGGTTTTCTATAACTGCAGCATAACCTCTACATCCTTATACTTCAGTCCTCTAGATATAAAGGCCAGCAGTCCACTAGCTTTCATGATTATTTTCTGCACCTGTTGGACATTTTAAAGATCTATGAGCCTGAACTCACATGTCTTTTTAGATATGAATTGTATTTAACTATACTATCAAGAAAGTACGCTGATCTACACTTTTTCGGTCCAAAGTGAATAGCCTCATGTTAACTTACATTGAATTCCATCTGCCATAGTGTTGCCCATTCACTCAGTCTATCAATATTCCTATGTAATTTTACACCATTATCTACAATATCTGTAATGCTGCCTAATTTTGTGTTGTCAACAAATTTGGATATATGGCATCCCATGCTATTATCTAAGTTGTTAATATATAATGTGAATAATTGAGGTCCAACAGAGATCCTATTGGGACACCACTGGTCACATCCTGCCATACCCACCTCATTATTCCTACTTTCTGTCACCTGCCACTCAACCAATTTCCCAGCCGTGTCAGTAATTTGCCCTCAGTTCCATTGGCTTCTCTGTTAGTTAACAGCCTCTTCTGTGGCACTTTCAAATGCATTCTACAATTCCATATAAACAACATACATAGATGGATTAAATTGCATCTATTTTAATGCAAGAGGGCTGACAGGTAAAGCCAATGAACTCAGGGCATGGATAGGTACGTGGGACTGGGATAGCCATTACAGAAACATGGCTGAGGGAGGACAGGACCGGCAGCTTAATGTGCCAGGCTACAGGACAGGGATGGTGGAAAGAGGAGAGGGGGAGTTACATTTTTGATTAAGGCAAGTATCACAGTAGTAATCAGAGATGAAATAGCTGAGAGATCATCCAATGAGGCTTTGAGGGTGGAGCTAAGAAATAAGAAAGGGATGGTGACGTTATTCAAGTGTACTGTCAGCCCCCAAATAGTCAATGGGAATTGGAGGAACAAGTATGCAGAAAGACTGGGGAGACTTTCAGGAGCAATATGGTTATCATATTGGGGGATTTTAATTTTCCTCCCATTGACTAGAACCACCATAGCATTAAGGGTTTAGATGGTGTGGAATTTAAGTGAATTCAGGAAAGTTTCCTCAAGCTGGATATAGAGGGGCCTACTTGGGAAGGGGTATAGCTCAACCTATTCTTGGGAAATAGGGCAAGACAGATGACTGAGGTGACAGTGGGGAGTACTTTGGGACGAGTGATCATAGTTCCATTAATTTTAAGATAGTTATGGAGAGGGTCAAAACTGGTTTACAGGTTCAAGTTCTAAATTGGGGTAAGGCAAATTTTGATGGAATTAGACAGGAGCTGGTAGGGGTTGATTGCAGGCAAAGAGACCTCCAGCAAGTGGGAGGCCTTTAAAAATGAGATCGCTAGAGTTCAAGGTCTATGTATTCCTGTGAGGGTAAAAGGCGGTTGGCAGGAATAGAAAACCCTGGATGACAAGAGATATTGAAGCTTTGACCAGAAAAAAAGGAGGCATGACTCAGGCACAGGCAGCTGGGATCAAGGGAATCCCTGGAGGTATACAGGGAATACAGGAGTTTACTGAAAGAAGGAAATCAGGAGCGTGAAAAAGGGGCATGAGATAGCTTTGGTTAAGAAGATTAGGGTGAATCCAAAGAGGTTTTTAAGTATATTAAAGTAAAATGAATAACTAGAGAGAGAACAGGTCCCCTCAAGAACTAAAGCAGATATGTATGTGTAAAACTGCGAGATCCTCAATGAATATTTCTCCTCTGTGTTTACCGTGGAGGAAGACATGAAGACTTGGGAACTTGGGGAAGTTAGTGGTGATATCTTGAAACAGTCCATATCACAGTAGTGGAGGTGTTGAATGTATTATAAAGTATGAAGGTGGATAAATCTCCTGGTCCTGACCAAATATATTCAAGAGCACTGCTGGAGAAGAAATTGAGGGGGGTGCTGGCTGATATTTTCACATCATCGCCAGCCATAGGTGAGGCCCCAGAAGACTGGAGGGTAGCGAATGTTGTGCCCTTATTCAGGAAGGACTACAAAGAAAAACCTGGGAACCATAGACCAGTAAGCCTAATACCTGTGGTGTGTAAGTTACTTGAGAAGATTCTGAGAGATAAGATATACATGCATTTGGAAAGATAGGGCTTGATTAGGAGCAGTCAGCATGGCTTTGTGCTTGGGAGATCCTGCCTCACAGATTTGTTAGAGTTCTTTAATGAAGTGACCAGGAAGGTTGACGAAGGCAAGGAAGTAGACGTAGTCTATATGGATTTCAGTAAGGCCTTTAATAAGGTTCCACATGGCTGTTCTGGAAGGTCAGATTGCATGGAATCCAGGGGGAGCTGGCAAATTGGATCGACAATTGGCTTGATCGTAGGAAGCAGAGGGTAATAGTGCTAGGATGCTTGTTGGACTGGAGGCCTGTGACAAGTGGAGTGCCTCAGGGATCGTTGCTGAGCCCAATGATGTTTGTTATCTAAATCAATTATTTGGATGAGAAAGTACAAGGCATGATTAGTAAGTTTACAGATGACACTAAAATAGGTATTTGGACAGTGAGGAAGGTTATCAGTAATTGCAGCAGGACTTTGATCAGCTGGGAAAGTAGGCCAGGAGTAGAGTTTAATATAGATGTGACTGAGGTCTTGCATTTTGAAAAGTTAAATCAAGGTAGGAGTTTCATGGTGAATGGTAGGGCCTTAAGTAGTGTGATGGACTAGAGGGATCTTGAATTTCAGGTACATGGTTCTCTGAAAGTGGAGTCACAGGTAGACAGGGCAGTGAAGAAGGCTTTTGGCACACTGGCCTTCATCAGTCAGGGGATTGAGTATCAAAGTTGAGAAGTTAAGTTGCAGTTGTACATGATGTTGCTGAGGTCACATTTGGAGTATGGTGTTCAGTTTTAGTCACCTTGCTATTGGAAGGATGTTATTAAACTGGAAAGAATGCAGAAGAAACTGAATTACAGGGTGAGGTTGGACAAGCTAGGACTTTTTTCTTTAGAGTGTGGAGACTGAGGGGGGGATCTTACAGAAGTGTATAAGATCATGAGAGACATGGATAGGGTGAAGGTGCTCAGTCTTTTTCCCAAGGTTGGGGAATCGTGGACTAGAGAGCACCAGTTTAAGGTGAGAGGGAAAGAATAAAAGGGAACCTGAGGGTCAGCATTTTTACACGGAGGGTGGTACGCATATGGACTGAGCTGCTGGCGGAAGTTGTTGAGGCAGGTACATTAACAACATTGAAAAGGCATTTGGACAAATACATGGATAGGAAAGGTTAGGAAAGATATGGGCCAAGTGCAAAGAAATGGTGTTCGTGTTGGTGAACATTTTGGTCGGCATGGACCAGTTTGGACCAAAGGGCCTGTCTCTGTGCTGTAGGACTCCATGTCATTCCCCTGAACACTACCATAGGTATCTCTTTAAAAAGTACATTGAGGTTTGTGATGTATGGTCTATCTGTCATGAATCTATGTTGAGGGTTTGGTCAAGAAAAAGAAGGAAGCATATGTCAGGCATAGACAAGATAGATCAAGTGAATCCTTAGAAGAGTATAAAGAAAGTAGGAGTATACTTAAGAGGGAAATCAGGAGGGCAAAACGGGGACACGAGATAGCATTGGCGAATAGAATTAAGGAGAATCCAAAGGGTTTTTACAAATATATTAAGGACAAAAGGATAACTAGGGAGAGAATTGAGCCCCTCAAAGATCAGCAAGGTGGCCTTTGTGTGAAGCCACAGAAAATGGGGGAGATACTAAATGAATACTTTGCATCAGTATTTACTGTGGAAAGTATATGGAAGATATAGACTGTAGGGAAATAGATGATGACATCCTGCAAAATGTCCAGATTACAGAGGAGGAAGTGCTGGATGTCTTGAAACGGTTAAAGGTGGATAAATCCCCAGGACCTGATCAGATGTACCTGAGAACTCTGTGGGAAGCTAGAGAAGTGATTACTGGGCCTCTTGCTGAGATATTTGTATCATCGATAGTCACAGGTGAGGTGCCGGAAGACTGGAGGTTGGCAAATGTGGTGCCACTGTTTAAGAAGGGCAGTAAAGACAAGCCAGGGAACTATAGACTGGTGAGCCTGACCTTGGTGGTGGGCAAGTTGTTGGAGGGAATCCTGAGGGACAGGATGTACATGTATTTGGAAAGGCAAGGACTGATTCGGGATAGTCAACATGGCTTTCTGCATGGAAAATCATGTCTCACAAACTTGATTGAGTTTTTTGAAGAAGTGACAAAGAAGATTTATGAGGGCAGAGCAGTAGGTGTGATCTATATGGACTTCAGTAAGGCGTTCGACAAGGTTCCCCATGGGAGACTGATTAGCAAGGTTAGATCTCATGGAATACAGGGAGAACTAGCAATTTGGATACAGAAGTAGCTCAAAGGTAGAAGTCAGAGGGTGGTGGTGGAGGGTTGTTTTTCAGACTGGAGGCCTGTGACCAGTGGAGTGCCACAGGGATTGGTGCTCAGCCCTCCACTTTTTGTCATTTACATAAATGATTTGGATGCGAGCATAAGAGGTACAGTTAGTAAGTTTGCAGATGACACCAAAATTGGAGGTGTAGTGGACAGCGAAGAGGGTTACCTCAGATTACAACAGGATCTTGACCAGATGGGCCAATGGGCTGAGAAGTGGCAGATGGAGTTTAATTCAGATAAATGCGAGGTGCTGCATTTTGGGAAATCAAATCTTAGCGGGACTTATACACTTAATGGTAAGGTCCTAGGGAGTGTTGCTGAACAAAGAGACCTTGGAGTGCAGGTTCATAGCTCCTTGAAAGTGGAGTCGCAGGTAGATAGGATAGTGAAGAAGGCGTTTGGTATGCTTTCCTTTATTGGTCAGAGTATTGAGTACAGGAGTTGGGAGGTCATGTTGCGGCTGTACAGGACATTGGTTAGGCCACTGTTGAAAGATTGCGTGCAATTCTGGTCTCCTTCCTACCGGAAAGATGTTGTGAAACTTGAAAGGGTTCAGCGAAGATTTACAAGGATGTTGCCAGGGTTGGAGGATCTGAGCTACAGGGAGAGGCTGAACGGGCTGGGGCTGCTTTCCCTGGAGTGTCAGAGGCTGAGGGAGTTACCTTATAGAGGTTTACAAAATTATGAGGGGCATGGATAGGATAAATAGACAAAGTCTTTCCCTTGGGGTCGGGGAGTCCAGAACTAGAGGGAACAGGTTTAGGGTGAGAGGGGAAAGATATAAAAGAGACCTAAGGGGCAACCTTTTCACACAGAGGGTGGTACATGTATGGAATGAGCTGCCAGAGGATATGGTGGAGGCTGATAAAATTGCAACATGTAAGAGGCATTTGGATGGGTATATGAATCGGAAGGGTTTGGAGGGATATGGACCGGGTGCTGGCAGGTGGGACTAGATTGGGTTGGGATATCTGGTTGGCATGGACGGGTTGGACCGAAGGGTCTGTTTCTATGCTGTACATCTCTATGACTCTCTGATTCTCTAAAAATTTTCAAAGGTTTCCATTACCCTATCAGTTATTATAGACTCCAACAATTTTTCCACCTCAAATGCTAGGCTAATGGGCCTAGGGTTCCCTAGTTTTCTTCTTTTGCCTTTCTTTAAAAGCAGAGCGACATGTGCTCAGAGGGGTGACTCCTGTACCTAGAGAACTCTGAAAGATTATGGGCTATTTCATGGCACAACAACAACTCTCTGCAAATTCCCTACATATGCATGGTACATCGATGCTCATGCCCCTTCAGTCAGGGCTTACCAATCTCTAGGCAGACAGAAGGAGCTGGAAGCAGGCTGGCCAATATGTTTGAGTTCAGAGTTACTGTAACCTGGCATCAATGAGGATATGAAACTTAATTTTGTGGTCGCGATGTCTCACTTCGTACTTTGAAGGAAATAGCTGTCAGAGGACAACTGTGAAAATAGTTTTTTTTGGTACTGAATTAAATTTTAAAAAGCAGGTCAGCCTACAATATATAGTAATTACTTAGAGTGAACGCAGTTATTTCTTTTTGATTGCTTCTCAGCAGAGCATGATGCCCTTCTGTTTAGGTGAAGTAGCAATCAGCAGCTAACGACTGAATTGAGCTTCCCTGCATTCAGCTGATTGTGAGTGTTTCTGGTAAGAAAATACGGCATTGATCATTGTAGAAATGTACACCCCATTATTTGAAATACCAATAAAGGAGCAAAATTAAACTCCGTTCAGGCTGTCAGATTAAATGGGGAAGGAGGGAATGGGAAATTGCTGAATGCCCACATATTTTTTAGCAGGGACGAGACCTATTCAAAGTTGATATTGTGTTTTAGGTATGCTTGTTCACAGATGTATAAAGCTGGAAATTACTCTGCGTGTTGCATTTAATGTACACATGTTGTTAATGTTCTCCTCCAAGCCACATACCATCGTGGCTTGGAGATATAATATATTACATTACTCAGTATAGGCTTGCAACCTTCATTTGGGAATGGGAGTGGATGGATTTTGTTGCAGTAAACTGAACATATCAGCCGGTGGAAGAGAAGCAGCAGACGAAGGTGAGAAGCCACTCGAGATGCACATGTTGCTGGGTAAGTCCATCAGAGATTTGAGTTGGAATTATCTTTTTGAGACTAAGAATGGAGGTGGGCATAAAAATTTGAAGACTTTCTGCAGGCTTTTCTTGTGTGATTATACCCTTCTTGGATTCTTACTCAAGTATGCATGGATAAAATGTCACTTTTTTGGGGCAGGAACTTATAAAAATTGCCAGGTCCTTCAGGGTCCTAACATCAGGGCACTATATTGAAGAGGTGCTCAAATATCGTTTCATTCTCTGCTACCCAGGAGCACCATTTTAGCCTCTGCTCATGATCAACAACCAACCTCCACACCACCCCCACCCACAAAGGGACAGCATGATGGCTCAGTGGCTAGCACTGCTGCCTTACAGCACCAGGGATCCAAGTTCAATTCCACCCTTGAGTGACTGTACGCATGGAATTTGCACTGCGGGGGTTTTCTCCCACAGTCCAAAGATGTGCAGATTAGGTGGATTGGCCATGCTAATTGTCCATAATGACCAGGGAATGTGGAGGCTAGGGAAATGTTGGGTTTTAGGGATAAGGGTGGGTCTGGGTGAGATGCTCTTCAGAGGGTCAGTGTGGACTCGATGGGCCAAATGGCCTGCTCCCATACTGTAGGGATTCTATGATTCTATTCTCTGATTCAAAAAATGCAGCACCCCACTTCAGTGATGACTCCTCAGATGGTTCCCTGAAGCTGTTCAAGACAGAAGGGTAGGTCTTTTCCGTAGGAATGGCAACCTTTTGTTATTTTTAAAAAATATACATATCTTTTATATGTATATTTACTTTCAGTTCTGTACAGTAGCATATTTGACTCATTCCCAACAAACCAAAGGCATCTCTTACACCTATGAGATTAATTTACTTTCATTGAGGCACGTGGAGGGCTCAATAACTGAATTAACTTCAGCAGAAAGACCTTAGATAGTGGTCTTACTCCACTGTGCCTTGGCAGTAGCTTCCCCAAGCTTTAGTGGATCCCTCAGCACACAGTGCTGGACCTTGGGATGTGCCAGTCTGCAACACTCTGTCAAGGTCAATTTTTTTCTTCTGGAAAACCAACAAGTTTCAGGCAGACCAAAAGAGTGTCTTTCACCAAATTAATGGTCCTCCAGGTGCAGTCAATGTTTGTCTCTATTTGCGTCCTGGGAAACAGACCAAAGAGCACAGACTCCTGAATCATAGAGCTGTTCAGGACAAACCTGGACAAAAACTATGCATCTTTCTCCAAACTTCCTTTGCAAAGGTATTTTCCCCAATAGGAGATGTGTGACAGGCTCAACCCCCACCCACCCCCCCAACCTCAGCCACTTCCAGGATAGCATGTAGTGACACAGGGATGGCACTAAAGGCCATCCCAACCGACATAAAGATAGCTGAGACAGATACGATTGACAGATCATGTGGTCAGACCACATTTGGAGTACTTTGGCCCCATATCTCTGGAGCATGTTCAGAGGAGGTTCATGAGAATGGTCCCAGTAATGAAAAGCTTAACGTATGGGTTTGAGGACTATGGGTTTATACTGATAGAGTTTAGAAGGATGAGGGGGGATTTAATTGGAACATACAGAATACTGAATGGCCTGGACAAAGTGGATGTTGGGAAGATGTTTCCATTGATAGGAGAGACTGGGACCCAAGTGCACAGCCTTAAAGTAAAGGGAAGATCTTTTAGAATGGAGATAAGGAGAAACTTTGTTCAGCCAGAGAGTGGTGAATCTGTGGAATTCGTTGCCAAAGAAGGCTGTGGAGGCCAGGTCATTGAGCACGTTTAAGACTGAGATAGATAGGTTCTTGAGTATCAAGGGTTATGGGGAGAAAGCAGGAGAATGGGGTTGAGAAACTTCTAAGCCATGATTGAATGGCAGAGCATACTCAATGGGCTGAATTTCTGCTCCTATGTCTTATAGTCTTATGATCTTATGGACAAGGCCAGAAACTATCCATATTGCCTTAGCTATGGTCTCACTAATCCTTAGTAACATTGTGGTAAAACCTCATTGCTTTTATTTTCCATCCCCTTGCAATAAAAACCCATGTTCTATCATGCTGCAAGGTTATGCCCATATTATAAATGATTATATTACATTAAATTCATAAAAAAACAGTAATTTCTGAAAATGAGATGGAGATTAAAGAGATGCCCTATTGATTCAAGCCTATTGTGAGTCAATGCTAATGTTACCAGAGATCATCTGTGTAGACAATGAAACATCAGTTCTACGGTCAGCCGACAGGACCAGTTTATGATAAGAAATACTTTGTTGACACACATCTTGAGGGTACCCAGAAGTCAGTTGGTCTGAGAGTAAAAGAGATCACTAAGGGAAAAGGTGATCCCATGCCCAGAATCCTACCAACAAGCAGAGAAGCAAGGCTGTCCTTTTCCCTCATGATTTACAGGAACATATCAGACTGAACTTCATCTCAAATACAACAAAGCCTGAAATCAGTTGGTGCAAGGAATAAGCCACTATTAATGAATTGTCAAAAGCCTCCAACATTCATCTTCTTCCGTGATCAAGAAGAAATCATCAAGCCTTAATTATTTGTATCTTCTATCTCCAGAAAAACAGAACTGTCTTGAGTCTTTATTTGACAGTCACAACACTCAAGAGGTTAAAACAATTCTGTCAAATGCATTTTGTTGCAGTTAGATAAGAGGTGAAAAAATGAGGGATTGTGCTGCCATCTCTCTCTGGTGTCCATAACATTTCCTAATTAATAGATGGACCTGTCTAACAGGACTGTCTTTAGTCATTTCATAATGTGGAACTTGGATATTACTGAAAAGAAGATACATTTTGTCAAAGTTTTCAATTTGCATTCCTCGGGACAATTTGCAAATGTGGGGCTGTCGGTCAAACAGCATAAAGAGTATGAAAGTTTACTGGAGAGGATGTTAGTAGTAGCAGTCAAAAAAGTCCACAGGCAGAGCATAAAGGAGCAGGACGTAATATCAGGGCTCATGGGCAGGAAGGGTGATTGTAGGTGAAGTTTCATATCTGCATGGGAGGGGGAAATATGTGGAAATGGGCTGTCAGAGTAGTAAAGAAAAGATAGGCTACTTTGTAGAATTGGACAGGAGTAACTGGTTACCAGGTGGGGCCCAGTGCTTGGTGTCTACCATAAGCTGCATTCTCTGCCGCACTTTTTTGTTCTCTATCAGCAAAGTACCACTAGAAAATGGCTGGGGCACTGCCTGGGAGCGTAGAATCAATGGTTAATGGGCAAAAGCACAGGATCCATATTTGTTGGATGATAGGACTTTACAGCAACAAGTCCATGAAGCAGCCATTTGCAAAGACCAGCCACAGTTAACCTGCAATCATTTCATCACTCAGTTGCTATGCATGCAGAATGAAATGGTTTGGGGTCGGAAACTGGTCAAAAACAATTTACAATATGCCGTTGGTATAATGTTAAAGTTAGCAGCAATTAAGTTACATAAGGTCATTGCTGGCTGAAGAGGAACCATTTATTTGTCCAACTTCCAAGGTTCCTATGTGAGCCACATACTGTCACTTCAACACCTGTCATAAGAACATAAGAATGAAGAGATGGAGTAGGCAATTCAGCTCCTCGAGACTGTTTCGCCATTTGATATGATCATGGCAGATTTCATTACCGCCTCAACTCCACTTTTCTGCCAACTCTCCTTCACCCTTCAGCCCATTACTAATTAAAAGTCTGTCTATCTCCACCTTAGAAAGTCAACCTGTGTCTTTGGATCACCATCTGACAACATTACCATTACACCACCATCTACTCCTCATATCAGTGTAATGATGGTCCACACTGAATGCAGTGAGAAGTTGAGCATTTGATGTGGGTCTGATGATGTTGGAGCACTCGCAGATCCCTTCACCAGTTTACTGCACTTCCTGCAGCTGAATGTGGTGGTGGATGATGGAGACGTGTCTGTCATTATCCAGGTTAAGTATGGGGGACTTTGCTCAGTCCTCATCTATAGGGTACACCACTGATGGCTGTTCAGAGATCTCAGAAACTTGGTCATTCCTTCTGTTTCCATGTTAAATCATTCCACCTGCAGAACTTATGAACAGGAAGGTGTTACAGTCAATTAATGCTCAACTCACCTGTGACCACAATTATTATTTCCTGGAGGTCAGTGCCCTCTACACAGGCAGTTGCCATGAGTCTACATCCTTGAAAAACTACAGGAATCTTGTGTTTTTGAAGGTCCAGATGCCCGAGATGGCAGGTTACTGGGGGACAAGAGCTACCCACTGTGACCATGGCTGGTGACACCTTTGTCCAACTGCCTGATTAATGTGGAGTACAGGTTTAACGTCACTTGTGCTTTGACCAGGAGCCATGTTGGAGCAGACAATGGGGCTGCTAAACATGTGATTCCACTGCTTGGACAGTCAAGGGAAGAGTGTTGTCTGGGATAGTCTGGACAGGGCATACTGCATCAACTTGCCTTGCTGTGCTCTGCACAATTGGTGCAGGCAGTGAGGCAATGAGATAAGGAATCTGGGGTCTTCTAGGTGGGAGGAGAACAAGGATATTGTACAGCAGGAAGCTGTCCTAGTCCATGTCAGACATGAAAACCCAGACAGGACCTCAATGACACCCGTTTCAACAGATCAGAGTTTGGGTGCAGCAGACCATCATGATCATGAAGCCAAAATCTAGTTTGCATTGTTGGGGTAAATCTCAGGCTCTGCTCTTTATTTTTCACTTTTGCTCTTCATAGACAATAAGACAAAAGAGTAGAAATCAGCTATTCTGCCCATCAAGTTTGTTCTACCATTCAAAGAAATTGTGACTGATATGATAATCCTCAACTCTACTTTCCTGTCTTTTCCTCATAATAAAAAGAAATTTATGTTTCTGCAGATTGTGGTGTTCCCCTATTGTGCAATGACAAGCTGCAGGTCTACAGCAAGCTTGAACTTATGACAACAAACTTTCAAAGTTGGTGAGCCGACTGTGGCTGACAAAATAAGTTAATGATTTATTACATTAAAGGAGAAAGTTTTTAAAGATGCCATAAAAGTAGTCAGGCTGAGGACTAGGAGCATTGTAGAATTGCTCCAAGGAAAACCAAGGGATGAATCTTACATATACCTTCCTGGTGATAAGTTCTGCAGACAGAAAGATTTAACATGAGAACAGAAGGAATGAACAAGATTCTGAGATCTATGAACAGCAATCCGTGGTGTACCCTGTAAATAAGGACTGAGTATACTCTTCCAGACAGTGAGACATACTGAACCTGGATGATGACAACACTGACATAGAGAGGGGTTTCAAATGTGATGTAGCTGCGGACAGTTTGGATGTGTGGAGTGCTGGTTAAACTGTGACTAAGGTGAGAGAATAGGGTTGTATGTGAAAAGGAATGTCAGCTCTCTGATGCGGGCTTTAAAGTTTCAAAGCTGCTTTGCCATGGCATTGTTGGTGAAGGGCATTGCCAGATTGCCAATGCTTATTCAGGCACTCAGTGGCCTTTCAAAGAGGTCACAGGCAAAAGAGGTATGTAGCTTTCAGGGAATATTTGTTGTTTGTTAAGATATAGTAAGAAATGCCACCAGCCTAACAGCAAAATCCTTGACACAGCCTAGCTAAAAGAATGTAAATTTTAGCCCTTGGTCCTCCTTTGCTCAATTCTACAATGCTCCCAGTCCTCAGCCTTACTTTTTTTGGCAACTTTAAAAGTTTCCTCCTTTATTGTAATAAGTCATTAACTTGGTACATCAGCCACAGTTGGCTCACCAACTCAGAAAATTTCCTTTCACCAAGATCCTGCCAATTGCAAAGGCAGCACCACAATAGCATTTTCTTCTTCCAGTTCTCAGCTGGCAGATCAACTGAGTGTCAGGAAAACCCATAGCAGGTACAATTGAGGATGGATACTGATAATTGGGACTTGGGCATGGGATTGAGGTGAGGGGAGGGGCAAATGCAGCAGCAAAGCTAGCCACCAATAGCAGTACAGGTCCTCAATGGCTGAGGTAAGGACATCAGCTCTTGTTCTCCATAGAGAATGTAGTGTGAAGCACTAGGGTGCTGGAGGCATCATTCCATTGCCAAGTTTCGTAAATACTAGAAAATCCAGTTGTTACTTAATTTTAGTTTAGGCTCTGAATTGCACAATGTGAGTGAGATTTAAACATGATAATGAAATATCCAAGGCAGCATACATGCATATCTCACAGCCTGCCTTTAAAAATGACAGCAGTGTGTACCCAATGGGTTGAATGTTTTCCCTGAATTTTAGTTTTTAACAATCCCCCAATCCAATTTGGTTATTACAGGCTCTGACACCATTATCAGCACAGTCCCTAGATTCACAAATGACAGCTACTCAGAATCAAGGGTTTCTACTGAAGATTCTTATGTAACTGAAGAGTCCGATTCCCAACCAACATACCTTTGAGTTTGTGGAGCAGGTTGTCCCACAAGGAGTGCAGGATTTAATTTCTTTCCTTTTCTGCCGCAACTCTACTTCCATATTAACGTGATGTGACTCAACGTGTAATGTGGCTTGATTGACCAAGCATTTATCTAGTTCTTCTGTGTTGTTAATATATCAAGATCTCACTGCAGTACAAGAATTCAGTAACAACAACTGCACTGCACACTAGGATTTCTGTTAGCTTGTCTTTGTGGTCAATCACTCATTGCTGAACAAGGTGGAGTTGGAATACCTGACTGATTGGGTGTGGATTGATCTACGAATTTTGATTTGGCAACATTCAGGGTCAAATTGAGATGTTTGTATGAAGAATTGAAGGATCAAGAGAGACTTGCAAATCTGATGCAGAGTATATAATGACCCTACAGCTATCTGAATACTACTGATATCTATGGTGGTCAGTTTAGTTTTGGCATAGAGGTGACTGGAATGAAATAATATTCCATCGAGACATTATTTAATAATGACACCAGAGGGCAGTTAATCTTTGTTGAGATGAATAGCAAGTGTCTGACAAATTATAAATGTTGCAGGAGCATTCAGACAGCCTTGCCTGGTTTAGATTTCTGTTTCAGATCATCCACTCAAGCAAGTTGCAGTTAAACCGTTGTAAAGCAATTACAGGATTGTGGTGAAGTTTGCAGGATATTTGAATCTTTGGAGCACAGTCCATGGAGCCTCATGAATTACTGAGTCAAATCCTTTGAACAAGTCAATGAATATAATGAAGATTTCCTGTTGTTGCTTTTGGTAATTTTCCTGGATTAGTCTAGCAACAAGGAACATGTTGAAGATTTTTCTGGAAGGACGAAGGCCACAATTAGCTGCTTTGATCTTTATGATTATGATTGACATTTCAGTTAGCACTGTGGACCGTAGACAATTTTATTTCAAGCAAGGATTTAAAAGACATGAGCGTCAACATACAAAATTCTTAATGGGCTGAAGCTCTCAACAATAAATGGTCCCAATTTGTTCCAGGTACTTTTTCTTCAAGCTATTGAATTGATAGCAAATACCAAACATAGAAGTTACATTCTTCTGATCCTCCCAAAGCACAAAGATTTAATTGTATGGTTAGCAATGTAATTATTCAGTGAAGTTTTGTCAAATTACTATGACAAAATATAAAAATCCATTTATCAACTTCTTAATATTTAAATTACAACTTTGCAAATACACTAAGAGCTAATTCATTAATTTAAATGGAGCATCTTTTAATCACTTTAAATTATTTATATCTATATTATATAAGGTGAAATGTATTTTTATTCTAAGTATCTGCAGGTAGCAGATAGCCACCCTTCTGATTTTTTTCCAAAATATTATTGTACTAGTGTAAGATTTTGTGAGTGAACATCATTAGGCTTTATTGAACATAGCAATCCCTGAGTCGTAAACAGATTTTGTTCTGGAGTCCATTCTTAGGTTCATTTGAATGACAGTTGAAACACAATATAAAGGAGCTGTCTATAAGTATGAGAAATGTTCACATGATACATCTTTAAGATTACACCCAGTATGAGATCACATTCATAAGTACGAGTATTTGTTAGACATTTGTAAACCGAGGACATCCTGTATACATAGGAGGATAAGTCCTGGAGCCTTGCAAACCCAAATCCGCTTCCAAGTGATGTATCATCACTTCACACAGCTCCCATTGCACATGACCAATAGCTAAACTGAAGTGAAGGATAATTCCCTTTCCTTCACTTCTGCCTCCTCTCTTAAAGTTCTTTTACAGTATTCCTCTTTTTACCATCATGTAGCACTTTTAATCTACTCCCTGCCCTGTCAACCTATACAGATCTTGTGTGCTTGAGGAACTAATCTTCAACAGTATTTTCAGTTGAATTAAGAAATGTGTATGGTGTTTATGCTGTCTTGTCCTTTCCTTCAAGGGTTAACACTTTGGTGCAGTGGAATGACAACTACTAACAATGTGTGTTCTTTTCAGTGCGACCCACATGTTGATTCACCAAAGAAGATTCCAGAACTCAAATTATCACTTGGAAAGGAAAACAAGGCAGTGATATTCTCCCTCTCCTTTATATCTACTTTGTTCTCTGAGCGAGGGATGAATGTAAAAGACAAGATGAAAAAAAGACATTCTGAGCATTATGTTGGAGGTGAGGAAGTGAAGACATCTCTTCTCTTTCTAGGAATTTCTCTTTCTGTAGATATTGGTATCACTCCAATTCTTGTTGTGATGTAAGGCTGCTAGGGTGCTGGTAAGGACATTTCAGGAACCCCATTAGAAAGTAGGTCCATATCATTATGGACAACACAATAAATTTCAAAGCACGATCAGTCGAAAACATTTGTGTGGTACTGAGATTTGCATAGTTACGTGAAAGGACAATTTACTTCTAAAGCCAATTTCCATTATTAAGAAAGGATTTAAGATCCTTATTTTCTTTCTCTCTTTGAGAAAATAGAACATTGCTCACTAACTGTAGCAGAGAGTTTGTTTCAGCTCAGTGTTTACTGTACTTTTGGAGTTCTGGATGTTTCTGGAAATAAGAAGCTGTTTTCTCCATCAAAGTAACTCTATTATGTCACTTGGGTGAGAGGTTTTCCAAGAGCAAGAGTTTTGTACATCTTCTGTAGGCTTCTCTTGTTCAGCCTGCAAGGTTTGATCATGTTGTTTGACTGCTACGAGGTGGACTTTTAGTTCAATAGGTTTACTCACATAATTAGATTGTGCCAAATCTCATTGAGTTCTGAGTTGTTCAAGTTCATTCCCATGTTTAACTTTAAACTTTGCAAAGACATTCTGTATGCGTGTGATAATCTTGTCTTGTAGTCTTTGAGATCAATGTCAAATGCTTCCAATGTGTGCTGATTCTGTCACAGCCTCCGGCTGCCATGTGTACAAATGAACAATACCAGTACGCAGAATGTTAGCACAAGATGATTGCTTATTACCTACTTAAAGTTGCTTTATTTCCTCTTAGTGGGACTTTGCAGTGGATTGGAGGCTTTTTTTTCTGAACGTGATAAGCTCATATTGATACTCTTTGTGCATGATCTCAAAGATTTGTGTCCTAAATTGACTTCTGGAAGTGGGACACCATTTACACTATCTGAAGTTTCAATGGTCCTGAATTCATTTTGAAGCTTTGAGACCCCTTCTTTGTATGATTCAAGATCAGTTTCTAACTCCATAATTCTTGATATTCTCAGATTTTACAGCCATTTTACTGGCTGTAAAAAATTTTTGAATCCCAAGATAATTTTCCCAGCAGAGGTCTGGGATTTTTATTCAGGAAGGAACATCTTCATCTGCAGGCTACACAGTTGCTGCATTTCCTGGACAGATTCCTTGTAATAAGTAGACAACTTTACTTCCTTATTATCTCATGAATCCAGCAGTACAGGAATATCTGAAATGTCAGATTCAAGTAAATGAATGAGCCGTGAGCTGGCTTCAGTCTCTGGGACTACATTCTGAAAGAGAAAACAACTGTCTGGAATGCCATATGGTGGCTGGCCAGCATTTTATTTTGGGATTCCTTCACCCATCTTTATGAGTTTCCATTTCAAGAGAAGTGAAGGGTCTGCCCCATTCTCTTGCAATACTTTTGATGAAGTATCTTCAATGTTTGCTGACCAAAGGATGTCTAAAGCTCTACAGGATCTCCGCTTAATAAAGAATCATAATGGCTAGCAATTATGCAACCTCTTTTGCCATGGTAACAAAGTGTAACACATAACACTTTCTCTGATTCTAGTATTTCCATAGCCCCCACACAAAAAAAAGATGCATTTACTGTGGAATCCAGTTTAAAACTAGTTTCCCTGCTTTAATCTGTGCACTCTAAAATTTGTCTTGCTAGTCTGTATCATCAAGGAAGTTGAATTCTAGCTATGCCTCTGACATATTCTCCCAGGAATATTCATTCTCCCCTTCTCCTTATCATGCTGCTGGGGTCTCGCTGACTGTAGTGGACTGTGTTTAATTTTCCATGCTGCCTCTGCTATCTCTCTTTGCACTCCCTTAAAAAAACTGGCCAGGTGGGGTTCATATTCTCGGGAGCTCTTTCAGAGTCATAAAGGTCACAGCACAGAGAAAAAGCCCTTCAGTCCATTGAATCTGTCCTGGTCAAAACGATTACCCAACTGTTTTAATCCTCTTTTCCTTTGTGGCTTGTGCAGCAACATGCTCCTTTGCACCAGCAGAAGTAAATACAAGGTAGGGGTTCATTCAATCCTACACCTTAGCTCAACCTCGTTTCCTCTCCCTTTCTTGGTTATCGGGCCTTGGGGCTAGTCTATATCTTTTGCTCTTTAACACTGGTTTTTAACCAGAAAGGGAAAATAAGTATCAGTTAGTATTGTTATTTAGGACTTTCTAATGGCCATCCATAATAATTACTCACATAAATACAGAATTTCTCTAGAAACTCAGCAGATCTGACAGCATCCATGGAAAGGAAGAGAGTTAATGTTTTGAGTCCAGTGACCCTTTTAAGCAATTTCTGTTTTTGTTGCAGATTTTCGCAGTTCTTTGTTTAATCCTACTATTCACTCAATTTTTAAAACTTATTGGTTCATTGCATGAACAGTTTGTTTTGATCAGCAAATTCTTTATGCTTTTTCATAGCTCAGACTTCATTTTGAAACTCCTGCTTGATGCTGTGCTGCACCTTTTCTTAATAACATTTTCAGTAAACTATCTATTTATTGACCATCTATTAGAAAACAATATAAGTCAGCCTTGAATAATTTCAATGACCCAGGCTTCATGGTTTTCTTGGGGAGAGAATTCCACAGATTAACAACCCTCTGAGAGAAAAGAAACTCCTCATTTCCATCTTGAATGGGAGAACTCTTATTCTGAAACTGTGTCAGCGAGATCTGGTCTCCCCAGCAGAGAATCATCTGACCAGTACCCACCCTATCAAGTCGCTTTAGGATTTTTTGCCTTCCAATAAGGTCATCTCTCATTCTTGTAGAATGAAACTTGGGGTTGTATTGAGGTGAGTGTGTGGCCACTATTGGCCACAATTCATATCAATGATTCAGAACAAGGAGGAAAAGCATGGAATTTTGAAATTTGCAGATAGCAAGTATTTGGTGGAGAATAATTAACACTGAAGAAGGCTACAACAAAGAACAAGGAGATTTTAATAGACTTGCAGAATTAGCCCTTAAATTCTAAATAGCCAAGCAAAGGTAAGAAAGAGCAGTTCTTATGTAAGAAAGACACAACTGATGGTGATTTAATCTGATGGTCACCATGCTTCAGATCAAGGGAGAGACAGAGAATGGAAGTCCATCATGGTATCCTGAGCTGGTGTGGGAACTGAACCCATACAGTTGGCATTACTCTGCAAACCAGCTGTCCAGGCAACTGACCCCCATGGAGATAAGAATGAGGTATTAAATCACAAATTAGTTTGTAAATAATAATCTCAGTGGTGTGGAAAAGTAACAGGGAACTGGAAGTACAAATACACACGTTAATGAGACCTTAAAAGAAACCAACTAATCACTCAGTTTATTTCTAGAATGATAGAATTGAAAAGTAGTGAGATTAAACAAAATTTGTATACAGCCTTAGTTAAAGCACTTGGAATACTAGTACAGTTTCAATCTACAATATAAAGAATATACCTACCAACCTGGACTTTCTCCAACCATCTTGCAATTTTGCCTTTAAACATAAATTCCAAACCTTCCAGGAATATGCTTTATCACTAATATCTTGGTGTCTCAGCAATTTCTTTTATTGTGTATACATCAGGCTCAAGGCCTGCACTCACTACTGTCATTAAGATATCTGGGGTGTTGGGAATACATAACAACTTCACAGACTATGTGAAAAACTGGAAGATATTGAACTGTTTGGGTACTTCCTGGATTGACACAGAATTTTACTTTGTAGTTACTTGGAAAATTAGATCAACAGCTATTTACACAAAGTCAAATGACTTTGGCGATAAAGTCAAATCTTTTTGGGTGGTAAGAAATTGAACTTCTGGCCCATAATTGCAAGAAAACCTGGCTTTGGAAAAGTTTTTGGAGGACTCTATGCTACTGGTTGCTTTCAGGACTTTGGGCAGAATCTTAAAAGGTCCTGAACAATGTAGGCTGTGCTGAGAAATCTGGGAGAATCACATGGCTTTTCTCAATGCCAATGTCAATGTCTCAACTAGCTGCATTTTCCAATTAAGTTCCGGACGTGGAGATGAGATTCTCACTAGGCAGCAGCGAAAGTCCTATTAATGGGATTATTGCTTGTTATCAGTCTGCTAATTAACTGCATATCTTGTGTCATTAATATACAACTCTTTATCCTATCATCCACCATGAGGAAAATAGATGCCAAGAATTCTTGACATGTGGGGACTTGGCAACTTCTGCTCACTGCTTGTTCCTCCAGAGTAGCATCTTGGGGATATGGCAACAACATCTGAGCAAGGGCACTAGGGCATGAGTTGCATTCACCCCATCCCTACCCATCTTTAGATACTGATGTCTGACATCCTCTTAGGACCGGGCAGAAGTGAGGACTGCAGATGCTGGAGATTAAAGGCGAGAGTGTGGTGCTGGAAAAACACAGCAGGTCAGGCAGCATCCAAGGAGCAGTAAAAAATCCTGATGAAGGGCTTTTGCCCAAAATGTCGACTTTTCTGCTCCTCTGATGCTGCCTGACCTGCTGTGTTTTTCAGCACCACACTCTCAATTCTCTCAGGACTGTTTGATACCTTCAGCACTTTAAAGTTACGCTTTTGAATGGACAGCACAGCCCACCATGAGTTTACCTGATTGCTGACAGTCTCTGTGCCTTGCCTTGTCTTGCCCCCAGACCCACAGCCAGAGTTGCCAGGGTCACAGTACTTCTGTCTTGCCAGTTGTGAGGAAGAATAAACAGGAGATCATCAATTTAAAATGTCTCTAAGAAATCAAAAAGGGGAATTGAAGACAAACTTCCTTATGAGTGATCAGCAAAAAGGTACAACTTGCTAGTACAGGGATGGTTGTTTCAAATACTCTAAATGCATTCCACAGGAAATTATCTAATCATCTGAGGAGGAAGGCTGAAGAGTTATGCTTATAGAGTTCAATAATACAATTTGGAAAGAGGCTTGAGTGTAAAGTAAACACTGGAATGAACTGGTTGGGCTGAATGGCTTGTTACCATACTGTATAATCTATTTGATTTTATATAATGTCTCTCACAGGTAAAGCCTGAAAGTTATCCTTACCACTTCTTAATCTTTCTCGTACAGTACAGCAATATTATTTACAACCTATATCTGACTTGTCACAGAGTGGTGTTTCTTTATTTTAATTGTGTATTGTTCTCTTCCATCTAAACATTAAAATGTAGGTTTCCAAAATGCTTGTTAAAAAGCTCTTTACGAGAAAGGGCAGTTAATATAAAAAGAACACTTGTGGCCTGTTCCAAGGAAATATTCAAGTTAATAAATTTGCTGTATTAGATACCAGTATGTTTTCAAAGTTATCGCTCCAGCAACCCTTGTAAATCAAAGCTCAAGATTAATTTACAATTGTGCTCCCCACCCCACCACCTCCTTACCCCCCTACACACAGACAGTATGAACTACTCTAACTGGATTATAGGAAAGATCCTTGTGGCCTTTATGGATTGTTCACAATCTGCACTGCTCTTTAACTTGAATCCATTATATTAACTCTCATGTTATAACTCACAGTTGCTAAAACTAGCCTTTATCATACTATTATACTGCTTTTAATTTTAGATAGGTCACATATACAATTTGACAGTAATAAATAAATGAAAAACCAATATTATAAACATTTCTACATTTATGTTCCGGACAGTCTTACTGCCTGTGAGAGTCTGGCCTCACTTTTGTCTGATTGACTCGCCGTTGCACTTTTGTACACTGACAAGTTAAAACCACTTCCCTGACAGTCACTGCTGTTGCGGTTTTATACAGGTTTGTGTAATTCTCCTGGCTGAAAATGAACATCAGAAGTTCCTGTCAGAGAGAGAAAAAAAACCTGCAGATCACAATCATTTCAGGGAAATAAGCATGATAAAAACATGAAGACCTAAGTGGCCCTGTGAATTTTTAATCTTACTCATAATATTCCAAAAATTGTTCATGTGGAGCACGTCTGGAAATGAAGACTGTCTCAGTCAAGTGGAATAAAAGTGAGGCCTGAGTGATTCTTTCCTTTTTGACAGAAGCCAGCCTGCTTCCTTGTAAGTTTGGCAGGAAACTTGCACATTTTAGCAAACAATGAATGATTAAAGCAAGATAATTTCACACACTCACACATAAAAACTGCTTCATGGTATAAATTTACAGCATAAACTAATCAAAAATATTATTTGTTTCAGTTTCCAAGCATTTTATTCTTTCCATTGAGTCAGCTACATCACTGCTTAAAAATAGCTGACTATCAGATTTCAAAATCTAGTGCTGTTTTGCAGATTTCACAACATCTTGTTCAATTCACCTGGTCTTAAATCAATTTTTAGTTGAATGGCTGAACAATAATTCTGTTGATTTATTTATACACAGGATGCATTTGCTATGTTCGTTCATTTTTGGGATGGGAAGATTGTTTGCAGTATGGTGGTTAATTCCTTCCGTGCTACCACCACAAGCTAAAGTGGAATGTACTTTAAGATTATGTTTGAACACCATACACAGAGTGTGCATTTCTCCAGCTGTTTGCGGGCATGCTTACCTGCAATTTTCCATAAATAAAACCTGTTCAATAATTCAGCAACTCTATTGAAGAACTATTGTTTTAAAATTCCCATTTCTATTCTGAGTTGCCCACAGGAGCTTTCAATGTGTTTTCTCCAAAATGGCTGAATTTGTGTCAAAAGGGTTCCTGTTAAACTTTGCAAGTATCAGTTTCCACACAATTGACTGTTTTCCATATAAAGCAGTTAAGTTTCAACTAACAATTGTTTTTGAAACTATTTTCAATATTTACATTAAATTACTTTTTATCCATTTCTCATGAAAATTTCTCTCACACTCAATCCAGTGAGCATTATTTATACAGAGAGCCCAGAAGGCTAACAAGAAATTAGGAAAAATTTGGTTAATTGATCTTTATTTCAAGGAGAATGGAGGATTCAAGGAGAATGTAAGGAAGTTTTGCTTCAAATATACAGCGTTCCGGGACACCTCCACTGGCATTCCTCAGGCCCAACCATCTTTAACAGCTTCATCAATGACCTTTTCTCCTTCAGAAGGTCAGAAGAGAGGATGTTGATTGCACAATGTTTAATATTTGTGACTCATAAGATGTGATACAATACATGTTCAAATGCAGCTAGATCAAGGCAACATCCAGGTTTGAGCTGATAGGTGTCAAGTAACATTTATGCCACACAAATGCCAACAATAAACATATCCAAAAATAGATCATCTAAATATCACCTCTTAGCATTCAATGGCATTGCTATCATTGTATCTCCCACTATCAGCATCCAGGGATTACCATTGCCCAGATATTGAACTGGACAAGCATATTCATACTGCAGCTAGAAGCACAGGCCAATAACTAAGAATCCTGCAGTGAGTAACTCATCTTCTGCCTCCCTATTTAATATTGGCAAAGCATTTGTCAGGATTATAATGGAATACTCCACACTTCCCTGGATGAATTCACCTCCAAAAACACACAAGAAACTTGATACTGTTCAGGACAAAGCAATCCGCTTGATTGGCACTGTTTCCACCAATCTATTACTTTGAGCCTGCTCTGCCATTCCTCATGATCATGGCTGATCATCTAACTCAATAGCTTCATCCTGCTTTCTCCCCATAACCTTTGATCTCATTCACCCCAAGTACTATATCTAGCCAGCTGTTGAATACTGCAAGTCCTGAGAAATATCATCCAGAAATTTACCCATCTACTACTTTCGTCACTCTTGGAAACATTCAATCAGATTTGGCAGGTATGACTGACTTGTTACAAATCCACAGTGGCTATTCTGATCGGTTGTAAATTTTCATGGTGTTCAGCCACCCTGGGCTGGTTAAGCTGCAAATGGATTGCAAACACTCCTGAGAAAACAATTTTCTTCTGTCTTGCTGAACTTAACACATAAAGAGGTCACATGAAAATGGTGTAAGACAACCTCTGGGCATTGGGGTCACCGTTATTTGCTGTATTTTGATGCACGAGTAGGAATTTTAACAAGTTTTAATAAAAAAAAACTTGTTGGAGAGTTCATGACTATTGATTTGTTGTAAGGCTCTGCCTTCCAAGGTAAGTTAACCGTTACATTGGCGAACACTAAATCCTGAAACACATTAAAGGATATTTTCCCATTGTAGAAAGTGCTTGAGTGCACTTAAAGATCTGGATAAATGTATTGGTACATTCACTTTGTCATGTTTGGAATTGACATTTAAATATATAGATTGCTTTGACTTTGAAACAAAAACGTTTTTGAAAAAAAAAATTCTGAATGCCTGTTCCCCTCCAATTATTGACAGAAAATATCATTTTTACATACAGAGGACACTTGTTCTTTTAATTTTATGTTCTTCCAGGTGGATTGATAACTGTGGTTATAATGAATGTTTGGCTGAGTTCCAAAAGCTCATGGAGTGCTCATTATTCTGCTTAAATATATGCAGAGATGAAACAATCCAGATTATGTGTGTAATGTAGCATTATTCAGTGTTCCAAAATATTCTGAATCAATGCAACCTTTGAGTGGTTTCAAATTATATGCTTATACAATTTGATGGTCACTTACAGCATTAACATTCTTTTCAAAGCAGGTTTTTACACTGTCAATGACAGACCTTTGAATGAGTTTTATTACAATGTCACTTATCTTTTTTACAACTGAATTTAAGATAATTCTCATTGCCATTGCATGGCTCCAGAGGATCATACATATTAGGTACTGTATAAGTAGATATACAGAGACGTGGCTTCAAGTGGACATGGCCTGGGAAATGAATTTTCAAGGCTACACGTGCGATTGTAAGGACAGACTGACGGGCAGAGAGGGTGGGGTGGCCTTGTTGGTAAGGGAGGATATTCAGTCCCTTGCGTGGGGGGACCTACAGTCAGGGGATGTAGAATCAATGTGGATAGAGCTGCTAAATACTAAGGGTAAAAAGACCCTCTTGGGAGTCATCCAGAGGATTACTAAGAAGGAAATACGCAGAGGAAAAATGAGATACAAAGGTAAATTGGCCAATAATATAAAGGAGGATAGTAAAAGGTTTTTTAGGTATGTGCAAGGCAAAAAAATGGTTAGGACTAAAATTGGGCCCTTGAAGACAGAAACAGGGGAATATATTACGGGGAACAAAGAAATGGCAGAGGAATTAAATGAGTACTTCAGATCTGTGGTCACTGGGAAAGACACAAGCAATCTCCCTGAGGTAACAGTGGCTGAAGGACCTGAACTTAAGGGAATTTATATTTGCCAGGATTTGGTGTTGGAGAGACTGTTAGGTCTGAAGGTTGATAAGTCTCCGGGGCCTGATGGTCTGCATCCCAGGGTACTGAAGGAGGTGGCTCGGGAAATTGTGGATGCGTTGGTGATTATTTTCCAGAGTTCGATAGATTCGGGGTCGGTTCCTGAGGATTGGAGGGTGGCTAATGTTATACCACTTTTTAAGAAAGGTGGGAGAGAGAAAGCAGGAAATTATAGACCAGTTAGTCTGACCTCAGTGGTGGGAAAGATGCTGGAGTCTATTATAAAGGATGAAATTACGGCACATCTGGATAGTAGTAACAGGATAGGACAGAGTCAGCATGGATTTATGAAGGGGAAATCATGCTTGACTAATCTTCTTGAATTTTTTGAGGATGTAACTCTGAAGGTGGACGAGGGAGATCCAGTGGATGTAGTGTACCTGGACCTTCAGAAAGCTTTTGATAAAGTCCCACACAGGAGGTTAGTGAGTAAAATTAGGGCGCATGGTATTGGGGGCAAAGTACTAGATTGGATTGAAAATTGGTTGGCTGATAGGAAACAAAGGATAGTGATAAACGGCTCCATTTCGGAATGACAGGCAGTGACAAGTGGGATACCGCAGGGATCCGTGCTGGGACCGCAGCTTTTTACAATATATGTTCATGATATAGAAGATGGTATCAGCAATAATATTAGCAAATTTGCTGATGATACAAAGCTGGGTGGCAGGGTGAAATGTGATGAGGATGTTAGGAGATTACAGGGTGACCTGAACAAGTTAGGTGAGTGGGCAGATGCATGGCAGATGCAGTTTAATGTGGATAAATGTATGGTTATCCACTTTGGTGGCAAGAACAGGAAGGCAGATGGAATCAAGTTAGGTAAATGGGCAGTACAGAGAGATCTGGGTGTTCTTGTACACCAGTCAATGAAGGCAAGCATGCAGGTACAGCAGGTAGTGAAGAAGGCTAATAGCATGCTGGCCTTCATAACAAGAGGAATTGAGTATAGAAGCAAAGAGGTGCTTCTGCAGCTGTACAGGGCCCTGGTGAGACCACACCTGTAGTACTATGTGCAGTTCTGGTCTCCAAATCTGAGGAAAGACATTCTGGCTATTGAGGGAGTGCAGTGTAGGTTCACTAAGTCAATTCCTGGAATGGCGGGATTACCTTACACTGAAAGACTGAAGCGACTGGGCTTGTATACCCTTGAGTTTAGAAGACTGAGAGGGGATCTGATTGAGCCGTATAAGATTATGAAAGGATTGGACACTTTGGCAGCAGGAAACATGTTTCTGCTGATGGGTGAGTGCCGAACCAGAGGACACAGCTTAAAAATACGGGGTAGACCATTTAGGACAGAGCTCAGGAGAAACGTCTTCACCCAGAGAGTGGTGGCTGTGTGGAATGCTCTGCCCCAGAGGGCAGTGGAGGCCCAGTCTCTGGATTCATTTAAGAAAGAGTTGGATAGAGCTCTCAAAGATAGTGGAATCAAGGGTTATGGAGATAAAGCAGGAACAGGATACTGATTAGGAATGATCAGCCATGATCATGTTGAATGGGCGGTGCAGGCTCGAAGGGCTGAATGGCCTACTCCTGCACCTATTGTCTATATGCAGGTGACATGGAGGGAGACGGGAAGAATCTGCAGGCCTGGGTGGCGAAAGGTGAGTGAGAGGCTGAAGTTTTCAAGACTTACATATTGTTTCTGACCACATTCCTTTTCTTAATATTAAAATAAGAATAAACATTGATTAGGATATTCCTTACACATTTCTTTTCTTATTCAGCTTTTGTTGCTTTTACAATCTGTTATCTTTTGCTATTTTTTGTATATTCCTCATTTAGAATCATGGAATGCTGGCTCTCTGCACAAGAAGCTCTGTTCATCCCTCTCCTGCTTTCTTTCCCCATTCCCCTGCATTTTCTTTTGCTCCTCAAGTACTGATCCAATACCCTTTTAAAAGCCACAATTGAATCTGCCAATTACATGGAATGGAAGAACACATTCCTGATTCCAAGCACTTGCTGCAGAAAATTTTTTTCTTCATGTTATTGTTAGTCCTTTTACCATTTACCTTTTGCCAGTGACCTTTGGTTCTTGACACTTCCAGTAGGGCGACATGGTGGCTCAGTGGTTAGCACAGCTGCCTCACAGAACCAGGAACCTGGGTTCAATTCCAGGCTTGGGTGAGTGTCTGTGTGGAGCTTGCACATTCTCCCCATGTCTATATGGGTTTCCTCTGGGTGGTCTGGTTTCCTGCCACAGTCCAAAGATGTGCAAATCAGATGAATTAGCCTGATTTGTCTAAATCACCCTTAGTGTTAGGTACATTAGTCAAGGGTAAATGTAGGTTAGGGGAATGGGTCTAGGTGGGTTACTCTTTGAGGGCAGGTGTGGACTTGTTGGGCCAAATGACCTGTTTCCTCACTGTAGGGATTCTAACCAATGGGAAGATTTTCCCTCTATTTACTCTGTCTGGAGTCTGCTCTAAATCTATGCCCGTTATCATAGTGATATGGTCACACTATCCTTGGTCTGAAGGCAGAACTTCAGGCAGTTCCACAAGGACTGTCCAGTAGTCATTCCTACCAATATTGTCACAGATAGAGGCCCCTGGATTGGAAAGAATGTGGTCTTATTGGTTTTCCCTCATGCTGTTCTCTCACCACTTGTCACAGACCAAGTCAGACAGGTACGGTCTTCAGTACTTGGCTAGCTCAGTCAGTGGTGATGCTATCAAACCACTCTTGGTGCTAATCATTAATGACCCCTTCCACTACCCTTTTCAAAGTATTATCTTTGTTGCCACCTCCCTCAGTTTTTCTTCCAAGTGACTTTCAATTGAGAAGAATCCTAATTTATTACCTAAAGGATAACCATATGTGGTAATCAGCTGGAGATTTCTTTGTCATTTTTTGCACTAATGTTATGAGATCTCATGGAATTTGAGGTCAATGTTGAGAACTTCCAGGACCACTGTATACTCCTGTGTCACCACCCCTCATAGCTCTGTCAATGGGACAGGGCATAACCAGATTTGAAGGTAGAGGAAGCCTAGGACAATATCTCGGAAATTGGCTGTATGGAGTAAAATGATGCTGACATGATAATGTCAAACTGTATTTAGAAGAGTCAATGGGACAGATTTCCTAGTTTTGGCACAAATCCCCTGACGTTAGTGAACAGGACTTTGCAGCGTTGTGTGCCTTTGTCGTGTTTAGTGTCTGGGTTAATACTGGCAGTGCAAGTTTAAATGTGAATGATTTGTGATGTGCTTGGCACATTGGAAATTAGGGTACTGGAGAAGGTTATTCTAGGTTGACAACTGACAGTCATTGTCTCCAGAAGTCAAGATTATTTCCTTTCAAAGATTTAGGGCACACATAATCACTTATATATTTTGAGTCATGAATCTTGCTTGTAAACCATGCATTTGCATAATGGTTTTTATGCAACGGTTGCATTCCATTTGCATGCTTTTAGAATAATGTCTTCCTGTCAATGTAGAACATGGAATTATACACCAATACATTAATGGCTAAATGCATACAATTATTTATGCTGTGTATTCTAACAAAGTTATAATTACAAAGAAAAAATGCAACTGAGAAAAAGTCTATGCAGCTACTTTCTGGTTGAAATAAGCCTTTTCTCCCTAGTTTATGTGATGGTTCGGAGCAAATAATTTAATAGCACAAATGACTCACAAAGATGGCTTAAAGCACCCAGTGGTATGGAAGTTAAGTCCTGTGGTGATGTTTGTTATGACTGATAGTTTGTGACTATATGACATTGTGACTAGATGCTGGATGGTGAATGCAATTCTTGTCCTAGCAAAGGACAAATGTCAATGACATAATTTCTGTTGTGCCAACCCTGAGATACTGACTTTCAGCAGAGAATTCATTCATCTGCAGTGTACTTCCATCCCTATGCCTGGGGTTGTAGAACTTTCAATTTGCTTCTAAAAGTGCAAGATGTTAATGTTCACTGCAATTAGATGGTAAACTTAATGAACAGATGGATTTAACTCCTTAATTATCAAACAGCATTTGATTGGTTAGAAATACATAGCTGATTTTGATGCTGTTCTTCCCCAGTGCAGTCTGTGATAGTGAGCATTGGGTAATTATGAATTTTGTGGTTGAAATTCAGATCCATAGTGCGGCTGGAAAGGGAAATATAGAAGCTGAACATTCTCCTAGTGGGCTGTGCTGCACCTTACAGCTGTTTCAGTTCATTGTGCCGCCTATTGAGAACATCACACAGGTATCCCTTGTTCCCACCAAACCTGTCTGGACTGGTGTTTCCATTACATTGTTCAGGTGTATCAATATGACACTTAACTTTCAAATTTGTATTGTGCAGGTCCCATGTATGCAATTACTTGCCATTCATTCAAATTCAAGCATTCATTGAAGGAGGGTCCAGCACTAATGTTGCTGAAAAGATCAGGCACCCAATTTACAAAATACGTCATTGAGTACAACTTCTGATTGTGCAAAGTGTATTAATGTACTTTGCAGTGATTTTGGATGTGAATCTGTGATTCCCTGAATCTGGCAGGGAGCGTGACTCCATCCTCAGAGGGAGAGCAAACATCACCACAGTGTTTGCAGTAGGCATCTAGGGACTGGGGCTGAGGTGAGCTGGGATAGGGGGACGAGCTGTGATGCAGTAGTCCAAGTGACTCTGAGTCTGCAACATGACAGGGAGATGGAGCTGAGGCTGTACACAGCTGAAATTGTGTATCATGGCTTCTGTCAAATTGGAGTCAGTATTCTGTGCACTTCTTGACACTGACAGGAAGCTATCTGGTGGATGGACTAATGCAACCAGCATTTGGGTGGACAGTGTCATCAGCATTTCTCTGTGTACTGTCTTACAAAAGGTACAAATCTGAGCTCTCAGTAACCAAACTGATTCACAACATTGCCTTCTGGTGAACTAGCATGTGAACCATCTTTTTTTCCAGTTGTGGCTGCAGCCCACTCATTGTCAATGACTCAACACATGCAGAATCAACTCTGAAGTAGCCTCTCGGAAACACGTAGTGCCACTGTCTGATCTCATGTTAAATCAAGTGACAGAGTCTCTACATCCATAAGCTGCTGTTGTTCTGTCACTTTCTCAATGGACCACTGTGTTGGGTAAGCAGCAGGTACTGTGTGTTTAGAAACAGAAACTCAGAACAAGGTTGAATTGCTTACTATGGCAGATCGAGGAATACAGATGTGCAGGAATTGAGAAGGAACATGTCGGAGGGGCATACTGCCATCCTCAGTTCTGTCAGCTGTGCCATGCGTGGTATCACAAATCAATCTTTAATGCCAAGAGTCAAAGCTCCATAAGCCTCAAAAGATACAGGCAACCTGATCTTTAACAATTCTGTATTGCTTTCTTCTCTTATTGGCGGCATGGGTATTACAGACAGAATATATCAATGATCATGTAGCATGGGTTTAATTGGTTTGCCTGCCATAGCTGAATAGCATGGGAGTGCAGAGTGAGGGGTTGGCAGTGTGGTGTATGTGGAGATATCGTTGGAAGATGCATTCACTGACTTCGACCACGAGCATGAGGTTATGAGACTTCTTGTGGCACTGCTGACAGATCTCAGGGTCAGGTGGCTGAGATACAGCTCCTTGGTTATATGCTTCCTTTCTTTTCTGAGCTCGAAGGTCTTCTGGGTGCTTCCCTGACTTCCCCCAATCCCACAAGCAATGAGGCATCTCTCCTCCTGTCTCCTCATAAGACTAAAGCAACCCTGTATCCATGACCTTAGATCTCTCATTCTCCATCCTGGTATTCCATTTGTCTTTTTTGGAATAGCAACAATAAGATGCAGAAGCAGTCTCTTTCATTCAGGCAGTTTCCCTTTAAGAGGGTCAGAATATTGTATATAGTTAGCAAATCGTGTACATCCTTCTGCTGAACACTTGGACAACCAGTAACTTGGCACCCACTTAGATCAATTAAATCAGAGGGCAGCATCAAATTTGTGCTGCTTACCTCTGCCTCAAGGGGTATGGGCAGGAAGGTCTGCACCTAAACACACTCCTTTTACTGTCCATTCCTATCTCAAAGTAGTGAAGAAATCATACGGTCCTGAAAGCAATAAATTAAGCTCACGCATTGCTATCCAAGGTCAAGATTGCTCTTCGTATATCATACAAAAGTTATTAAAAATAATTTCAGATCTGGTACATATTGTTTACATTTTGATTTTTTTTTGGATTTCTCTATTAGTAAATAATGCATTTCACCAAATGACTTTCATTGTAGCCAAAATAATTCTAACTGAATACTACATAAGTAAGGTATCTGAGTTTGGTGGTGGTCACCTCACTCTATTTTCTTGTTGTAGAGGACAAAGGACCAGATTCAAAGGAGGCGAGGCATTTAAAATCATTACAATGTGTTACATCTCACACAACCTCCTTCTGTAATGGAACAATGATATAGAACAATTGGGGAAACAACACAGTGGGATGGCAGCAATATAGCTGAGTGTTGACATGACAGTATCCAGATTGCTCAGCATTTTGCTTCTTGATGCTTCACCAAACTAACAGAGAAATGTTGAAAAGATAACTGAGGCAGCATTGTAAAATGAAGTTAAGCATAAGCACATTTACCTTGACAATCTTTCTCAGAACTGCAAATGTCTTCTTCAAATATTCCCACAATCTGCCACCATGAAAATTCACTTTTCCTGCTACATTTCAGAGAGAGATTCTCATCAGTTCCAGGAAGGAAAATCCTTTTTTGTAACATTTCATACAGAAAGATCTCCAAAGTGATATTCTGGAAGCATATTGTCAGTGTTGCATATTTCACAGAAAAAAATGATTAAAAGATAAGCAGTTTATTTAATTAAATATTCAATTACACCAGGTACACATTAAAATGAAACACCTTCACAATAACCGCATTGGATTACAAAATTAGAATACCTCCAGTGAGGAAGCAGGCCATTTGGCCCATTGAGTTCACCCTGACTGATCTCCCATACCTTATTCCTAAAATCGATTGATAATCTGCCTAACCTGCATATCCCTGAACACTATGGGACAATGTAGCATGGCAAATCTACCTAACCTGCTCATGTTTGGACTGTGGGAGGAAATCAGAGCACCCAGCAGAAACCTATGCAGATACAGGGAGAACATGCAAATTCAGCACAGACAGTCACCCGAGGGTGTAATCGAACCTGGGTCCCTGGCGCTGTGAGGCAGCAACACTAACCACTGATGCCCTGGCCCCTGTTGTTATGTACATTCAGTACTGATGTCTGATTATTTCAATTCATAGATCTCTTGACTTTGGTTCGGAAGCTTACTTGCTAAAATGCAAGATTTGATCACTTAATCCAGGCTGACACTTCAGTGCAGTACTGAGAAGGTGCTTCATTGTCAGAGGAAATATTAAACAGAGGCCTTCTCTGCCAAATAGAGACTTATTTGATGCTCGGGAGCCCTCCTACTAATATGGCAAACATTTTTTACCAACCAGTGCAACCAAAAAATATTTTTATCTCATTGCTATTACTGGATTGTCAAAGAAACGTAGGAACATAGAAAGTCAGAGCAGGATATAGCTATTTGACCCTTCATGCCTGTTCCACCATTCAATATAATCATGTTTGATCATCCAACTCAGTATCCTTTTCTCATTTTTTTCCAATACATTTTGATTCCTTTAGCCCTAAGAACTGTGTCTGTCCCCTTCTTGAAAATACATAATGCTTTGGCCTCAGCCACTTACTGGTCAGTGGTAATGAATTTCAGAGGCTCACCCCTCTCTGGATGAGGAAACTTGCTCCCCATTTCAGTCCTAAAATGTTTACCCCTTGTCTTTAAACTATCTAAATCAATTTATTATCACAGGTATTTATTACAAACGTAGGGAGCCCTAGTTCTGGACATCCCCATCATTGACAAATTCCTTCCTTCATTGATGCCATCTGGTCCTGGTAGAATTTGATAGGTTTCTGAGATCCCTCCCTCATTCTTCCAAACACCAGTAAATACAATGCTAAGCAACTCAATCTCTACTCATATCAATCCTGACACCCCAAAAATCAATTTGGTAAATCTTTATTACACTCCCTCTAAACAAAGAACACCCTTACACAGATAGAGACTAAAACTGCACACAATGTTCCAGGTGTGCCCTCACCAATGCCATGTAAAATTGCAGAAGGACGTCCTTGTTCCTATTCTCAGATCTTAAGTAAGGTGGCTGCTGTATTTTCTTATATGATAATAGACACTGTACTCATAAGTAATTAAATTCATGCAGAACGTTTTCATTTCTGAAAAGTGTGATGAGCTGTTCGGAGGATGGAAATTTTTCAATAATGGGAATTGGTTGCACATTTTTGTGTGATAGAAATAACATCAAGATTTAGAAAACCTATTTTGCATGTATTGTTCTGAGTTGGAACCAGATGAGATATGTAAAGTTATGTAGTGGGCTATTCTGTGCTCTCTGCAGGAAATCTCACTAAAAGCACATCTTGAAAATTTTGGCACCTGTTATGCAATTTTCTGATCATTAAATAGTCAGAAGATCACATCCAGTGCTTATGATACACATTCTCATAAGGCAAGACTCCTTGCTGAGAGTGGGATTGCAAAATTATTACTTTAATCTCCATCTCAATCCAAGCAGTTATAAAATAGGGAGGTCCAATCAGCCATTTTACTCCACCTTATTTACCTCTGCTTGGCAGAATTTTTCACAACCAGCCAATCTATTACCCTACATTTTATCGCCCACACTGAAAGTGAAAATATACCTCCGGTTTTTCTATTTAAGATGTATTTTATGTAAACAAATACTTTTCAAACTGATTAGGAATTAGCTGCTGTCAGTGGCTGATGAATTTATTAAATTTATTTCAATATGTCATGGTGATATCCAAGAATGAACTAGCAAGTGTATAACGCAAACTAGTATGTAGAGGATTGGCAGTTAAATGTGGAAAATAATGGCAAACACAAGCTATAATGTGGCCATACTTTTACAGAGCTAATTTGTTCATTCTAGCCATGTATACTACAGTTAGGAGAAAGTGTGGAGTGCAGATGCTGGAGCTCAGAGAAAAACATGGTGCTGGAAAAGCACAGCTGGTCAAGCAGCATCCAAGGAGCAGGAGAATCAATGGTTCAGGCACGAGCCCTTCAGGAGGAATGAGGCTTGTGAGCCGATGGGGGTGGAGAGATAAATGGGAGGGGCATGGGCTGGGGTAGGAGGTAGCTGAGATTGCGATAGGTAGATGGAGATGGGGGTAATGGTGATAGGTTGGAGAGGAGGGTGGAGCGGATAGTTGGGAAGGAAGATGGACAGGTAGGACAGGTCATGAGGGTGGTGCTGAGTTGGAATGTTGGAACTGGGAGAAGGTGAGGCGGAGGGGAGGGGAAATGAGGAAACTGATGAAGTCCACATTGATGTCATTTGGTTGGAGAGTCCCAAGACGGACGATGAGGTGTTCTTCCTTCAGGCATCAGGTGGTTAGGATGTGGTGACAGAGGAGGCCCAGGGCCTGCATGCCCTTGGTGGAGAGGGAGAGGGAGTTGAACTGTTCGGCCCCGGGGCGGTGGGATTGGTTGGTGCGGGTGTCCCGGAGATGTTCTCTGAAGTAGGCATCCTGTCTCCCCAAAATAGAGGAGACCACATCAGGAGCAACAGATTCAGTAAATGACATGTGTGGAAGTGCAGGTAAAACACAGAGGCGGAAGGCTCCTTTGGGGCCTTGGACAGGGGTGGAGGGAGTAGAGGTGTGTGCACAGGCTTTGCAATTCCTGAAGTGGCAGGGGAAGGTGCTGAGAGGAGAGGGTGGGTTGGTGAGGGTCGCAGATCTGACAAGAGTGGCGGAGGGAAGGGTCTTTATGGAAAGCAGATGGGGAGGTGAGTGGGGTCAATTTATAGGTGGCAGAAATGGTGGAGGATGATGTGATGATTCATCAACTTCATTAACACATTCCACCCTGACCTTAAGTTGACCTGAACCATCTCAGACACCTCCTTCCCCTTCCTGGACCTCTCCATCTCCATCAACACCTCCTGGACTACACCTCCTTACATCCAGCTTCCTATAAAAACACTATCCCTTATTCCCAATTCCTCATCCTCCACCGCATCAGCTCCCACAAGGACCATTTCCACCACAGAACAGACCAGATGGCCTCCTTCTTCAAAGACTGCAATTTCCTCTCCGACGTGGTCAATGATGCCCTCCAGAGCATTGCATCCACTTCCCACACCTCCACCCACAAACCTCACCCCTCCAACTACTTTTGGTCCTCACCTTCCACTCCACTGACCTCTATATAGATTGTATCATCCTCCATCATTTCTGCCACCTACAAACAGACTCCATCAGAGATCTATTTGCCTCCCCCACCCCATCCCCTCTCCATAAAGGCAATTCTCCCTGCAACTCTTATCAGGTCTGTGCCCCCCAACAACCCAACGCCTGGCACCTTCCCCTGCCAGTGCAGGAATTGCAAAACCTGTGCACCACACTTCCTCCTCACCTCCGTCCAAGGCCCCAAAGGAGCCTTCTACATCTGTCAGAGTTTTACCTGCACTTCCACACATGTCCTTTACTGTATCCATTGCTCCCGATGTAGTCTCCCCTCCATTGGGGAGACAGGACCCCTACTTGCAAAGCGCCTCAGAGCACATCTCCGGTACCTCTGCACCAACCAACCCCACTTCCCCCAGCCAAACACTTCAAACCTCCCCCCCCCTCCCATTCCACCAAGGACATGCAGGTCCTGGGCCTCCTCCATCCCCACACACTAACCACCCGATGCCATGAGGAAGAACACCCCATCTTCTGCCTTGGGACCCTCCAACCATACAACATCAATGTGGACTTCAAGTTTCCTCATTTTCCCTCCCCCCACTTTTGCCCAGTTCCAACCTTCCAACTTGGCACCACCCTCATGACCGAAATTACAGTTAATCTATTCACCACTTATGGAAGAGTGGAGTAATGAACTATCTTTGCTGGCAATATTGCCCATCATTGTTCTCACAAATACCATACTGAAGACTGCATCGAAGCCAGTTTCCCATAACTAGGTCACCCTTTATTTATTTGTGTACAGAACCAGCTCTGAATCAATCCCCTAAACTGAGGAGGTTCTCATCTGATTTTCTTTGGCCCTGCTGTACCATTCATTCAACAATATTGTGGCTCATTTTCTCCATCAATCCCACTTTCTCAGTCTATCCCACTTACTATCACATCAAAACGTTATCACCTTTCTTCTTGAATCTATTCAATGACTGATTATCCACAGCCTTCTGGAGTGGCGTTCACAAACTTCTGAGTGAAGGAATTTCTCATCTTCAATCCTAAAAGGCCAACCACTTATCTTGAGACATTGACCCTCAGTCCTAAGCTTTCCCATCAAAGTAAACAACCTCTCATTCCCCATCAGCCAACTTGTGAACATCTGAACAAGGAACAAGAGTAGACCACTCTGCCCTTCTAGCCTGGTTCACCATTCAATGTGATCTTGGCTGATTTGATTTGAATCACAACTCTATGTTCCTACATATCTCCAATAATCTTTCATCACCTTGGTAAACAAAATGGTAAGTCCCCCTTTATTCACTTGTGCACAGTACATGGGCTCTGACCAGCCAGCTTGGAGTCAGTTCTCAACTGAGGAGATTCTAATCAACTGTTTTTGTTTACAGCTAAGCATAGCCCAAAGAAACAGAACAAAAACAAAGAAGGAAAGGAAGGCAGGCAATGTCTCAGATCAAGTGGACTTTTCCCCATAATAACACTGACTGTGGCCTGGCCAGCGCAGAGTCAATCAACTGAACTGAGGAGATCCTCATCTGATCATATTTTATGTAACAATTTACAAAATAGTTAACATTAATAGCCGTATACAAAGAACAGCAATTTTAAAAGGGAGAGGAGCAGCAAAGCCAGGCCCCAAGCCCTACTGTCCAACCAGGTTACAGGGAACTGAGGAGAAAGTGAGGTCTGCAGATGCTGGAGATCAGAGCTGAAAATGTGTTGCTGGAAAAGCGCAGCAGGTCAGGTAGCATCGGGGAACAGGAGAATTGACGTTTCGGGCATAAGCCTGAAGAAGGGCTTATGCCCAAAACGTCGATTCTCCTGTTCCCTGGATGCTGCCTGACCTGTTGCGCTTTTCCAGCAACACATTTTCAGCTACAGGGAAATGAGGACAAACCACAAATCTCAGTTTCAATCACAAGTAACAATGACAAGTACATAAAAGACAGTCCAATTACATGAAGTGCTTAGCATACAGACCCCCACCAACCCACCCGACCCTCCCACCTGCCGGCCCAATGCCCCTTCTGACTCTCGGTCCACACTGACACACCTTCTGGTCACCTCTAGGACAGCCCATCCTGATTCACCAATGCTCACACCCCCCCACCCCCGCAGGATGACAGCGATCAGGACAGCCATCCATCGTCCATCTTCCGTAACCGCCCTTCATACTTTCTGGCCACATCTTGGACAGCCCGCTCTGGTACCCGCCCGGGGTGACAGCGCTGAGGACGGCCTACCCGCCTTCCAGCTCTCGGTCTGCCCCTACGTAGCATCTGGCTCTTGCCCACCCCAATGCACCATCCGGCCTGCAGACTGCCCTGACACTTCCTGCCACCTCTAGGACAGCCTGCCCCTTCTCTGGGATGACATTGTGCAGGGCAGCTCACAAGCCTTCAAGATCTCAGCCCGTCGCTACGCACCTTCCGGCTCTCGGCAACTCTGACACACCATCCAGCTGCCTCTAGGACAGCCTCTCCCGATTACCCCTTCCCAGGAAGACAGTGCTCAGAATGGCCTCACCACCCTCCGGCTCTTGGGGTGACAGCTTTCGGGATGATCTATGAGCCTTCTGGCTCACGCTAAGGCCTGCTAGACCCAGGGACACCCAAGACAGTGCAGGTGATAAACCTAGCAAGCAACAAGACAAAGTAAATTATCAACAAACAGAGCCCCTTCTAGTACAGAGTTTATTATGGTCAACAGTTTTCTTCAAATTGTCGAGTCCATTCCCAGGAATAGTGTCCACTCCAGTATACAAAGTGCATTATCAGAAATAGAATCCACTCCAAATTGCAGAGTCAATTACTAAAAACAGAGCTCTCCCCAAAAAACAAAACGGCACAGTGGCACAGTGGTTAGCACTGCTGCCTCACAGTGCCAGAGACCCAGGTTTAAATTCTCAACTCAGGCGACTGGCTGTGTGGAGTTTGCACATTCTCCCTGTGTCTGCGTGGGTGTGCTCTGGTTTCCTCCCACAGTCCAAAAATGTGCAGGTTAGGTGAATTGGCCCTGTTAAATTGCCCATAGTGTTAGGGGTAGGGGTGTGGACTTGTTGGGCTGAAGGGCCTGTTTCCACACTGTAAGTAATTTAATCTAAAAAACAAAGCAGAAACCAACAGCAGGAGTAACACACTGACTGTGACCCAGTAGACACAGAGTCAGTCAACGGAACTGAGGAGATTCTCATCTCCTGATTATGTTAGTCAGCAATGGTTTTCCTGATTGGCCCAGGCTAAGAACTCCAATCAATGACCTCCATAGTCAAAGAGGTCAACCTAGTTCCAATTACCACACATGCAGACAAGTCTATCACCTTCACCAGAATAACACCAAGTTCCCTTTTAGGTGTTGAAATACTTCAGTCAAAATTTGGCTTTGGGCAAATACTTGGAATGGTGAGTTCACCAAAACTCATGTTATGTAAAAAAGTCTTATTTCATTTTCTGTACATTTCCTCCACCTTTTCGCTTCCTGTCTTGAAAGCAGCAACTTGATTGCCAGGCTATGGTTGTGAGTGCAGATGGAGTATTAGGATTCCAACAGCAGAGAGTGAAAGAGGGCCTCAATGGAAGACTGAGTCCTAACCTCATCCAACCTCCATAAGAGTGCACTTTCCATCAATGAACTATCACCGGATCACAAGCAGATATCTGAGCTGATTTTCACCTCCCATGTTATGAGATACCCAGCTCCAGTTATGAATACCTATCTGGCTAAATAATTCTGTGGAACAGAAATTGCAACTCAAGCTTTGAGTCTATGTATTTGAATTTTTAAAAGGTCCTTGGTAAGCGCTGGTGTGGGATTTCCAAGTTGTGGGATTTTGAAGCAGGTTCTGAACTGGAAAGTCTGGGCTTATTGAAATACTGTGAAGACCAATTTTATTATTAACACTGTCCTGCTACCCTCACTCAGGCCCAAAGAGTAAAAGAAGCTACAGCACAGAGGGATTTCGGAGTCCTAGCATACAAGCTCAACAGGTAATAGTGAAGGCAATGGGATTTTAACCTTTATTTCAGTGGGAATTGAGTATAAAAGTATGACAGTTTTGCTGAAACTATACAGGCACAGCTGGAATACTGTGAATAGCTTTGGGCCACCTTTCTATGAAAATATGTACTGGAATTGGAGGCTGTCCAGAGAAGATTCACTGGACTGATGCTAGCTATGGAGCGACTATCTTATGAGGAAATGTTGAGTAGGTTGGGCCTGTATTCATGGAAGCTTGGAAGAATAAGAGGTAACTTTACTGAAATTTATAGTATTCTTAGGAGGCTTGTCAGGGTAGATGTGGAAAAGATGTTTCTCTTGTGGGAGAATCTAGACTTGCACACTTATGATAGAGATGATGAGAAATATCTTCTCTTCGAGGATAATGAATCTGTGGAATGTTTTATTACAGAGCTATCATAGAGACAGGGTCAAGTATATTCAAGGCTGAGACACCCAGGTTGTTAATCTGTAAGGGAATCAGGGTTATGAGGAAAAGGTAGGAAAATGGAGTTGAGGATTTTCTGATCAACATTCATCTCATTAAAAGATGGAACAGACTTGATGGGCTGAATAGCCTACGTCTGCTGCCATGATGTATGGTTTTATGGTCTTATTAAGAGCCAGCTTGTTGACAGATTTGACTCCCTGTCAGATGGAGAATGCGGAAGGTGAGAGACAAATCATGAACTGGTATAATCTTGGTTATAAAAAAAAGAAAAAATATGTTTTTAATGGCACTTTTCATGATCACAAACATTTCAAACTGATTACAATAAATTTAGTACTTTTGAAATACTTTCACCATTAAAATAGAAAATGGAGGATAAATATGCCAAAATTTGAATGCTGAGCTGAAAGCAAGGAGTCAGGGAAAAATCAAGAGAAGAGTTTTGAATGGAATTATAATGGATTAGGAATTTTGAGGCCTGGACTAATGTTTCAGTGAGATGAGTTCAATTCCCACCATAGCAGCTAGTGAAATGTCAATTCAATTAAAAGTAAATCTAACACACAGATTATTCATGTGCGCCTGCAATGGCCATTTCCTACAAGGGAGAATCTAATCATTTATGTATCAAATGGTAATATCCTAGGGGCTACCATTAATCAGAAACTCAAATGGAATAGATTTATAAATATTATAGTTTACAGGATCAGGATGGAGGCAAGAAATCCTGCAGCAACTAACTCACCTCCTGACTTCCTAAGCCTGACCATCATCTACAAGGACACATACTCCCCTCATGCCTGTATGTGTGTAGTGCCAGTAACACTCAAGAAGTTTGAAACCATCCAGGAGAAGGTAGCCCACTTGATTGGCATCATATCCACAAGCATTCACTTCCTCTACCACCAATGCTCAGTACTATCTACAAGATGCACTGTAAAATTCATCAAAAGACCCTTGGACAGCACTTTCTAAACCCACTATCACTGCCATCTAGAAGGACAAGGACAGCAGACACATGGGACCACTACCACCTGAAAGTTCCCTCCAAGCCACTCACCATCCTGACTTGGAAACATATCACTGTTCCTTCACTGTTGCTGAGTCAAAATCCTGGAATTCCCTCCCTAATGGCATTATGGGTCAACCTACAGCATGAGGAAGTTCAAGAGGCAGCACACCATCACCTTCTCAAAGGGCAACTGGGATCAGCAATAAATGCTGGCCAGCCAGTGATGTCTGCATGCCATGAGTAAATAAAAAATAAAATAAACATAAAAAAGCTAGTCTTAGTACCAGTCATCATTAATTTTGTCATGCCTCACTGGTAGTGTCAGAATTATTATCCCAGAATTGTCACAAAAGATTTTAATGAAAGACACAAGATTTGCTCAATTCACCTTTCGTTTAGATGCAGGTTAACAGAAAGCATGGAATAGAATTCTGTACTAAACAAGAATTGGTATTTGTTGTAAACAAATAGATTCTAATGATAATACAGGGAGAACTAGCAATTTGGATACAGAACTGGCTCAAAGGTAGAAGACAGAGGGTGGTGGTGGAGGGTTGTTTTTCAGACTGGAGGCCTGTGACCAGTGGAATGCCACAAGGATCGGTGCTGGGTCCTCTACTTTTTGTCATTTACATAAATGATTTGGATGTGAGCATAAGAGGTACAGTTAGTAAGTTTGAAGATCACACCAAAATTGGAGGTGTAGTGGACAGCAAAGAGGGTTACCTCAGATTACAACAGGATCTGGACCAGATGGGCCAATGGGCTGAGAAGTGGCAGATGGAGTTTAATTCAGATAAATGCGGGGTGCTGCATTTTGGGAAAGCAAATCTTAGCAGGACTTATACACGTAACGGTAAGGTCCTAGGGAGTGTTGCTGAACAAAGAGACCTTGGAGTGCAGGTTCATAGCTTCTTGAAAGTGGAGTCGCAGGTAGATAGGATAGTGAAGAAAGCGTTTAGTATGCTTTCTTTACTGATCAGAGTATTGAGTACAGGGGTTGAGAGGTCATGTTGTGGCTGTACAGGACATTAGTTAGGCTACTGTTGGAATATTGCGTGCAATTCTGGTCTCCTTCCTATCGGAAAGATGTTGTGAAACTTGAAAAGGTTCAGAAAAGATTTACAAGGATGTTGCCAGAGTTGGAGGATCTGAGCTACAGGGAGAGGCTGAACAGACTGGGGCTGTTTTCCATGGAGCGTCAGAGGCTGAGGGGTGACCTTATAGAGGTTTACAAAATTATGAGGGGCATGGATAGAATAAATAGACAAAGTCTTTTCCCTGGGGTTGGGGAGTCCAGAACTAGAGGCCATAGGTTTAGGCTGAGAGGAGAAAGATGGCGGCACGGTGGCACAGTGGTTAGCACTGCTGCCTCGCAGCGCCAGAGACCCGGGTTCAATTCCCGCCTCAGGCGACTGACTGTGTGGAGTTTGCACATTCTCCCCGTGTCTGCGTGGGTTTCCTCCGGGTGCTCTGGTTTCCTCCCACACTCCAAAGATGTGCAAGTCAGGTGAATTGGCCATACTAAATTGTCCGTAGTGTTAGGTAAAGGGGTAAATGTAGGGGTATGGGTGGGTTACGCTTCGGCGGGTCGGTGTGGACTTGTTGGGCCGAAGGGCCTGTTTCCACACTGTAAGTAATCTAATCTAATCTAATCTAATCATGTAAAAGAGACCTAAGGGGCAACTATTTCACGCAGAGGGTGGTACGTGTATGGAATGATCGCCAGAGGATGTGGTGGAGGCTGGTACAATTGCAACATTTAAGAGGCATTTGGATGGGTATATGAATAGGAAGGGTTTGGAGGGATATGGGCCAGGTGGGACTAGATTGGGTTGGGGTATCTGGTCGGCATGGATGGGTTGGACCAAAAAGGGTCTGTTTCCATGCTGTAAGACCATAAGACATAGGAGTGGAAGTAAGGCCATTTGGCAAATCGAGTCCACTCCGCCATTCAATCATGGCTGATGGACATTTCAACTCCACTTACCCGCATTCTCCCCGTAGCCCTTAATTCCTTGTGACATCAATCTCTGCCTTGAAGACATTTAGCGTCCCGGCCTCCACTACACTCTGCGGCAATGAATTCCACAGGTCCACCACTCTCTGGCTGAAGAAATGTCTCCGCATTTCTGTTCTGAATTTACCCCCTCTAATTCTAAGGCTGTGTCCACGGGTCCTAATCTCCTCGCCTAATGGAAACAATTTCCTAGCGTCCATCCTTTCCAAGCCATGTATTATCTTGTAAGTTTCTATTAGATCTCCCGTTAATCTTCTAAACTCCAATGAATACAATCCCAGGATTCTCAGCCATTCCTCCTATGTTAGACCTACCATTCCAGGGATCATCCGTGTGAATCTCCGCTGGACACGGTCCAGTGCCAGTATGTCCTTCCTGAGGTGTGGGGACCAAAACTGGACACAGTACTCCAAATGGGGCTTAACCAGAGCTTTATAAAGTCTCAATAGCACAACGGTGCTTTTATATTCCAACCCTCTTGAGATAAATGACAACATTGCATCTCTATGACTCTATGATAAGTAAACAACAATGAACTGTCAACTCTACTAGTTAAAACTCAAAAACCCTCAAAGAAACTCACCCTAAACATACATACAGACAGCACAGATGGAAAAAACAGAAGAGTTATCATGGGTTGAAGGAAAAGCTGAGAAGACAATTCAATGGCCCCCATTTACAGGTTTGCTGAAATGATCATTTTTAGTTGTCAGGACTTGTTGATCTTCAATCTCTCTTCTTCTGGGGCTTTTTGTTCCTTCCAAGAGGGAGACAGCATCTGTTTTACAAACTATAAAGTCTCTAAATTATTTGGTTAACAGCAACAGCTTGCAAAATCTGGTGAGGGAAAACGAATTGGCTTCCTTCAGGCTTTAGGTATCTTTCACTGTAGAGAGAGAGAAAATAAAAAGACAAATCTCCCCTCATGGAGCTCTGAACGCTTCTGGACCAAATTGTTCACACACACAAGCTGTTCAGTTATCAAGGTGTCAATGATATAGTTGTTGGTAACAGAAGGAATTTGTCCTTGACAACTAATCACTGCTCCACAGACCAAGCAGTTACTTGTTACCAGCGCCAAACTCACTTTATTGCACACCTCCTGGTACCTGCACGTCTGCAGTAACTCTCCTCCACTGTTTGACAAAAGAACAACTTAAGCACACGAAGAATGAGTCTAAGTACTGGGGAACCTTGATTATTCAAACGTGATGGGCGGGCACTATTTCGTTCAGATAATCGATTATTCGGTTAATCGATTAAATGTCTGTCCACTAGGGCTCCATGTTTTTAAAGTCTGCTCCTCATTCAGGAGACTGCAGAAGCACACAGCACGCGAGGCCCGGTCCCAACTCCACCTCCCTGCCCTCCGACTCCCACTCCCAAAACTGTCCAACACCACCCCCAACAACCCCCTGCCCCAACCCCGTTCAACACTGCCCCCACCCCCGTGCAACACTGCCCCCACCCCCGTGCAACACCCCCCTCACCCCAAGCCCATCCAACACCGCCCTTGCCCCAACACATGCCCGCCCCCAACACTGCCCCCAACATCCCCTGCCCCCATCACTGTCCAACACCACCCCCCCAAGACCGTCCAACACCACCCCCCACCCCCAACACTGCCCCCAACAACCCCCCACCGCCAACCCCATCCAACACCGCCCCCACTCCCAACACTGCCCCCCACAACCCCCTGCCTCCAACCCCATCCAACACCACCCCCAATCCCATTCAACACCATCCCCAGCAAACCCCCCGCCCTCAACCCTGTCCAACACCGACCCCCGACCCCATTCAACACTGCCCCCAACAACCCTCCGCCCCCAACCCCATCCAACACCGACCCCCCAACCCTGTCCAGCACCGCCACCCACCCGCGCCTCCACCCGCCTCCCCAACCCTGTACACACCCACCCCCTTTCTGGGGCAGCTGGACTGGACACCAACAACAACACTGCTGCTGCTTCCTTTGTGGGGTAAGTTTCCAAAATAGCGCACACATACACACACACACAGTCACAGCCACATACACAACATTTTACTGCAACGTTCTGACAGGTTTCACCTTTGCCCTGTACAGGACAATGTTGGAGAGATTATGTGGGAAAGGAGCGGTTAAGGGGTGTAGAACTCCTGGGTAAGTGTGGGGAGAGAGTGCAGGAAGTCAGTCATTTGGAGACAGTGCCTGTTTAATCACTGGAAACAAAAGACGCGTTCACTGTTGGAAACACGTCATTGATGTAATGTTTCTATCGGGACCTCGAGATCTCCTTCGGATAATCTGATTTTCGGATAATTGGTATTCGGATAATCGAGGTTCCTCTGTAAATTGTTTTTTAAATGCAGCAATCTCATCCACAAACCTTGCTTTTTCAAATAGTTATTTTATTCTATTTCAGTCCACAATCAAAAATACAGAAAAATAAAATGATACATCTTTAAAATTTAAAATACCATTTAGGTCATTGATGTCACACAGGGAAGAAAATCAACCATTTTTACTTGGTCTGAGCTGCATGTGTGTCCAGACCTATAACAAAGAAATTGACTCTAAGCTGTTCTTCATAATGGACTTAATAAGCCATTGAGGTTTACCTCACATCCTTGACATTAAGGCAGCATTTCATCAAGTTTAGAAGTACCAGTTAGTCCCAGCAAAACTGAAGTCAATGGGAATCAAGGGAAATCACTCCACTATTTGGAGTCACGTCTCATACAAAAGAAGATAATTGTTTTTTGGAAGCCAATCATCCAACACCAAACATCAAGGTAGCAGTACCTTTAGATTATGCCCTGAGCCCAACCATTGTCAGCAGCTTCATCAGTGATCTTCTCGAAATCATGAGCTCAGAAGTGTGGGCATTGGTGGAAGATTTGCAACTTCTCCAACATTGAAGCAGCTCATGTGGGCGGCACGGTGGCACAGTGGTTAGCACTGCTGCCTCACAGTGCCGGAGACCCGGGTTCAATTCCCGCCTCAGGCGACTGACTGTGTGGAGTTTGCACGTTCTCCCCGTGTCTGCGTGGGTTTCCTCCGGGTGCTCCGGTTTCCTCCCACAGTCCAAAGATGTGCAGGTCAGGTAAATTGGCCATGCTAAATTGTCCATCATGTTAGGTAAGGGGTAAATGTAGGGGTATGGGTGGTTTGCGCTTCGGCGGATCGGTGTGGACTTGTTGGGCCGAAGGGCCTGTTTCCACACTGTAAAGTAATCTAATCTAATCTAATGTCCACACACAGAAAATCCTCAACAAAGTCAAGCTTCGGCTGATAAATGGCAAGTGACATGCATGTCACCCGAGTGCCAGGCCATAACCATATTTAACAAAATTATTTAAATGTCTCTCCTCAACATTCAGTGGCATTAATAACTTTGAATAGTCCACCATGAACATTCTAAACATTACTATTTACCAGAAACCGAACTGCACGTTTTGAGAGGTGAGATCCCAGTCCCGTGAATTACTGGCCAGTTGGAAATCTGAACAATCTTAAGGTCCAGCAGTTCCAGTAGGACTGGCCTTTGGCAATGTATTAAAATCAAACTTAATTTAAATATTTATCTAGCAATTACCATGCAAGTATATAGTGCTACCATGATTTTCTCACATCGTAAAATATCAAGGGATAATGACACAGGAGGAGGTCGATTTACTGACTGAGTCCTTGTCAGTGCTCTGCAAATAACCCAGTCAGTTCCATTTCCTGCTTTATTCCCACAGCCTTGAAAATTTATTTTTCTCAAGTAGTTTTAATACAAAACTGGTCATTTGTTTTTAATTTTAGTTCTTATTATGAGAGAAAGGTCACATAGTTGAAAGCTCCAGTAATTATTGCCATCTTTAATTTGTCTATTTGTCATTGTTTTCATGAAAGAACAGGGAAGATCAAAAAGTTTTCTTTACAATTAACACTCCAACTTCTTTAAAAAATACAACTGCTTCCTTTCTGACTCCTAAAATATTTTCAGCCCTGCTAACGAAATATCTTTCTCCAAGATAATTATTTCTGCAATCTGCAACGTTCTTGGTAGCAACAGATACAATTTATTCCAGCATGATATTAACTTTTTGATGCCAATTATGGTTAAAGCCCATAACGAAATTAAGTAACAGGTCCTTAAGGGTTATAATCTCTGGATTGCTACCCAGGCCAAATGAAAATTGTCTGACGGATAAGAAAATTAGGGAAGTAAACATGTGCTAAGAGAGAGGTGTGGGAAAGAGGGATTCCATTTTATGGGGCATTGGCACGAGTTTTGGAGAAGGAAGGATCTGTAATGATGGGACAGCCTCTACCTGAACTGATTTGGAACCAGAGTTCCAGCAAAAAGGATTAATAGGGTGGTCACTAGGATTTTAAACGAGTGAGTCAGGGGGAAAAGAATGGGAAAACACAGGAAGTATGATGGTAAAAAATAAGGAAAGCAGCAGGTTAGCTTCTGTGCAAGAGGGTTTAACTACATGGCAGAATATGAAAGAAGTAAAAAAGATGGGTAACTCCTTTAAAATAGTCTGATACTCCTGGATATTTAACTCCCAGTCGTGACCATCCTACAAACACATCTCCACAATGGCTACTAAATCATATTCATTTGATGGGTTAAATGTGGGTAACTCAGAACAGATGATTATTGAAGATGTTGGAATTCATAGAGAAGGTACAAAAACTAGCATAAGGATGCTTTACCTGGATGCTTGTAGCATTCGTAACAAGGTAGATGAGTTAACGGCATAAATCATCACAAATGAATATGATTTAGTAGCCATTGTGGAGATGTGTTTGCAGGATGATCACGACTGGGAGTTAAATATCCAGGGGTATCAGACTATTTGGAAGGAAGACAAGGAGGTAAGAGAGGTGGTGTAGCTCTGATATTCAAGGATGATATCAGAGCAGTGGTGAGAGATGATATAGGTTCAATGGAAAATAAGGTTGAATCCATTTGGGTGGAAGTCAGAAATTCTAAGAAGAAAAGGTCACTGATAGGTATAGTCTGTAGGCCATCAAATAATATTATCACATTGGGGCAGGCAATAAACAAAGAAATAACTAATGCCTGTAAAAATGGTATGACAATTATCAGGGGGGATTTTAATCTACATGTCGATTGGTTGAACCAGGTCGGTCAGGGTAGCCTTCAGGAGGAGTTCATTGAATGTATCTGCAATAGTTTTCTTGAACAGTATGTAATGGAACTGAGAAGGGAGCAAGCTATCCTAGATCTGTTCCTATGTAATGAGACAGGAATAATTAATGACCTCATAGTCAGGGATTCTCTTGGAAGGAGCAATCACAGTATGGTTGAATTTAAAATACGGCTGGATAGTGTGAAGATAAAATCCAATACCAGAGTCCTGTGCTTAAACAAGGGAGACTACAATAGGATGAGGGAGGAGTTGACTAAAGTAGACCAGAAGCAAAGACTTTATGGTGGGACAGTTGACAAACAGTGGAGGACTTTCAAAGCAAGTTTCAAAAATATATACCAGTGAAAAGGAAGGACTGTAAGAAAAAGTCTAATCTGCCATGGATGTCGAAGGAAATAAGGGAGGCTAACAAATTAAAAGAGAAGACATACAAAGTGACCAAGATTGACAGGAAACTAGAAGATTGGGAAAGCTTTAAAGATCAACAGAAAGCCACAACAACAGCTATAAAGAAAAGTAAGATAGATTAAAAGAAAAAAAGAGTTCAGAATTTAAAAACAGATAGCAAAAGTTTCTCTAAATATATAAAACAAAAAAGTGGCTAAAGTAAACATTGGTTCTTTAGAAGATGAGAAGTGGGTTTTAGTAATGGGATATGACGAAATGGCCAAGGCATTGATAAGGTATTTTGTGTTGGTCTTTCCAGTGGAAGACACGAATAGCATACCAATAATTGACAAAGAGGTGAAGGTAGGTGAGGACCTGGAAATTATCATGAAAGAGACAGTGTTGAGCAAGCTAACAAAGTTTAAAAAAAGGAGGTAGACAAAAGTTGGGGAGTTATAGATCAGTTAGCTTAACTTCTGTAGTGGGGAAAATGCTTGAATCTATATCAAGAAAGAAACAGCAAGGCATCTACATAGAAATTGTCCCACTGAGCAGATGCAGCATGGGTTTATGAAGGGCTGGTTATGCTTAACTAACCTTTGGAATTCTATGAAGATGTTATGAACACGGTGGACAACAGGGACCCAGTAAACGTGGTGTATCTAGATTTCCAAAAGGCATTCGACAAGATGCAACACAAAAGGCTGCTGTATAAGATAAAGATGCAAGATATTACGGGCAATGTCTTAGCATGGATAGAGGATTGGCTAACCAATAGGAAGAAAAGAGTGGGAATAAATGAGTGCTATTCAGGTTAGCAATCAGTGACTAGTGGTGTGCCTCAGGGATCAGTGTTGGGACCACAATTGTATACAATTTACATAAATGATTTGAAATTGGGGACCACATGTAGTGTGTCAAAGTTTGCAGATGTCAATAAGATGAATGGAGCAGCAATGTGTGTATAGGACTGTGAAGCTTTGAAAAGGGACATAGATATTTTAAGTGAGTGGGCAAATATCTGGCAGATGGAGTACAATATTAATAAATGTGAAGTCATCCATTTTGGTAGGAATAACAGTAAAAAGGATTATTACTTGAATAGTAAGAAATTGTAGCATGCTGCTGTGCAAAGGGACCTGGGTGTCCTTGTGCATGAATCACAGAAGGTTAGTCTGCAGATACAACGGGTTCTTAAGAAGGTAAATGGAATTTTGTCCTTCATTGCTAAAGAGACTGAGTTTAAAAGCAGAGAGGTTATGTTGCAGCTGTATAGGGTGCTAGTGAGGCAACACCTGGAGTACTGCATGGAGTTTTGGTCTCCTTACTTGAGAAAGGATCTACTGGCACTGGAGGGGGTGCAGAGAAGGTTCACTAGGTTGATTTTGGAGTCGAAGGAGTTGACTTATGAGGAGAGACTCAGTTGACTGGGATTACATTCATTGGAATTCAGAAGAATGAGGGGGGATCTTACAGAAACATATAAAATTATGAAGGGAATAAATAAGATAGAAGTAGAGAAGATGTTTCCACTGCAGGGTGAAATAAGGATAAGGCGGCATATCCTCAAAGTTAAGGGGAGCAGATTTAGGACTGAGTTGAGAAGGAACCTCTTCACCCAAAGGGTTGTGAATCTGTGCAATACCTTGCCCAGTGAATGTTTTTAAAGTTAAGATAGATCATTTTTTGAACAATGAAGGAATTAAGGGTTGTAGTGAGAGGGTGGGTAAGTGGAGGTGAGGCCACAAAAAGGTCAGCCATGATCTTATTGAATGGTGGGACAGGCTCAAAGATGTCCCACTCCTGCTCCTAGTTCTTATGTACTTATGTCCAGTCCCAGTAATTCAATTTTCAATTTCCATTACGTTTTATTAATTAACCTCAACTTGATACAAAACAATTATGTTTTCCCTTTAGTTGTAACAAATCTCATACAGCACAAGCTTCTTATTTCTTTGCAATGAACAATCGCCCTGAATAGTGAACAATTCAGTATAACAATTCTTGTTACTTTAAGTGATGTTTAGAGACTGCAAACAACATTTTAGGTCGCCAGTCATGTGGGTCAATCAAGCTCCTATTTCCTAATTACTGTGGAAAGTGTAATCCTTTGAATTCACAGAACTGTGGGATTGTTATAACACAGACGGAAGCCCTCTGGTTTATCATGACTGCATCAACCCTTAGAATGCACAATTTACTTAGTATTATCCTCCCACTTTTACATTATAACTCCATACGTGATTCATTTTGAAAGAACAGTTTAAGTGTCTTTTTAATTTTGTTTGAACCTAACTCCAACACAGTCTCAGGCAGTGCATTCCAGACCCTAACCACTTGGTGATGAAAAAGTATATTCTCAGGTTATTTTACTTGTTTTACCAATGCATTTGAATCTATTTCATCTCATTCTCAATCGCTTTGAGTCAACACAGAGTTTCTCCCTATCTACTCTGTCAGACCACACACAATCTTGAAAATTTCAATCAAATCTCATCTCAGGTATCTGTTCCCCAAGGAAACCTGCCGTAACTTCACAATCTGTCTCCAAAACTAAATTTCCTTATTCTTGGAACCATTCTTATGAATATTTTGTCCAATGCCCTTACATTCTGCCATGGAGTCCAGAACAGGACAGAGTAATCCAGCTGATGTTGAATCAGTATTTCATATGAGTTCAACATCACCTCCTTGATCTTGTAGTTTATGCCCGCATTAGTTAAACCTGGGAAACGACATGCTGTATTTACTGTTCTCTTGATCAGTTCTGTAACCTTCACGAATTATGCACATATTGGGCCTTTTGCTTCTGCACCCCATTTAGAGCCTTGCTATTTATATTATTATTACTCCATGTTCTTCCTATCAAAACAAACCTTTTTATCAAATATCTCTGTATTGAACTTCATCTGCCACCTGTCTGGTAATTCCATTAATGTGTCTATGTCCTTTTGAGGTTCTACACTATCCTCTCACAGTTCACAATACTTCAAAATTTCAAGTCATTTGCAAAATTTAGAATTGTGGTTTAAATTCCAAGGCTTCGGTCGCTAACGTCTACCAAAACAAAATTATGTTTTGAAGAAATCCATGTTAACGCTATGATTTGGAGATGCCGGTGTTGGACTGCTGTGTACAAAGTTAAAAATCAGACAACACCAGATTATAGTCCAACAGGTTTGATTGGAAGCACAAGCTTTCGGAGTGCTGCTCCTTCTGACAACCACCTGATGAAGGAGCAGCTCTCTGAAAGCAAGTACTTCCAATTAAACCTGTTGGACTATAACCTGGTGTTGTGTGATTTTTAACCATGTTAATGTTAGCTTTCTTCAATTAATCCATGTGCTAATTAACTTCGTGTGGAATTACTATTTCAAGAAGTTTCCATGTTAGGAATGTTAAGCTGACTGGCGTGTAACTGTTCAGCTGATATTTATATCCTGTTGTGAATAAGTGTGTAATTGTTTACAATTCTCCAGTCCTCTGGCCCCACCTGAGTCTGAAGAAGATGGAAAAATTATGGCGCGTTCCAAGGCATTATCCACTCTCATTGTCCTTCATATTCAAGGATGCACCCCACTGCCTTGCCAACTTTGATTTGATTTATTTATTATTGTCACTGTACCGAGATACAGTGAAAAGTATTGTTTTGCATGCTAACCAGACAAATCATGCCTTTCATAAATTCATCAGGGTAATAAACACAGTGCAGAATGTAGTACTACAGCTAATGAAAGTGCAGAGAAAGATCAACTCTGGTAGGTGAGAGGTCCGTTCATAAGTTTGATAACAGCAGGAAGAAACTGTTCTCAAATTTGTTGCCTTGTATTTTCAAACCTTTCTGCCTGACGGAAGAGGGTGGAAGAGAATATAACCGGGGTGGCTGATTATGTTGGCTGATTTCCTGAGACAGCAGGAAATATAGATGGAGTCAGTGAAAGGAAGGCTGGTTTGTGTGATGGACTCAGCTGCATTCATAATTCTCCATAATTTCTTGCGGTCTTGGATACAACAATTGCCGTACCAAACTGTGAAGCATGCAGATGGATCTATCTGGATGCACCAGGATAAATTATTCGTGATATTTATTCCTAGACACAGACCTAAGAGTACATCGAATACCTCGTACTGATGTATTGCAAACCGGTCTACTGTCTGTATTATCTTCCCTTTCTCCATAGTCTGAATAGTATCTTCTTCCTTGATAAAGACAGATGACATGTTCATTGAATACTTCAGGTACAACTCCTGCCTCCATGCATAAACCTTCTTTATAGTCACTAATCCTTTTTTTCACAACTCTTTTCATATTCATATACCTATAGAAGGTATAGGATTTCCTCTAAGGGCAGATAAAAGTCTCTTTTCAACTTCCCTCTTTCCTTTAGTGAATTGCTTTTCCACCTTCCTCTGAACCTTCTATATTCATTCTGGTTCTCAATTGAATTTTCTGCCTAGCATCTGTCATAAGCAGCTTTTTCATGTTTATGTTAATTTTACCTGCTCTGCCAAGCCTGTTATTTTGGTTTTGTCTACATTTCCTTTCTGAGACAATAAATCTTGAGTGTGCAAGAAATCCCTCACCTTTGAAGGGAGCCTGCTATTCAACCAACTCTAGCTCTGGGAACCTTGACTCCAATTTGTTGCATCCAAATCTGTTGTTACCCCATTGAAGGTGTCTTTCCCCAACTAGTGAATATTAGTGAACCAGAAGTCTTCTTTAAAGCAGTCAGCAATAGTTACACAGTCAACAATAGAACACACTTTTTATTTAATCCTACGTGTTGATGAGTTTTATTTTTAAGCATTCAATTTCACCATATGCAATGCTGAGACTCAAACTCATGACCTTAGAGCATTTTTGCGGCATTCTGTGACATTATTACTTCATCGCTGTCTCCCAATGCCCACTGTCATTTTCCTGATTTAGACTTCGATATCATTCACACTAGTTTGTGGTCCACAGAAAACACCAACCAAAGTAACTATACCTTTTGTGTTCATTAATGCTAACCAAGTCAACTCTGCCATTGATCCCTCTGGGACAAGCTCTTTCCCTTGCATTGCAGCATTCTTCTTAATTAACAATATCATCCCTCCCTCTTTTCATCCTTTCCTATGTTTTGTCACACCTTATAGAATCATCATAGAATTCCTACAGTGTGGAAACAGGCCATTTGGCCCAACAGGTCCACACCAACCCTCCAAAGAGTAAACCTCCCAGACCCATTCTCCTGCCCTATTACCCTACATTTACCCCTGACTAATCCACCTAACCTACACATCCCCGAACACTATGGGCAATTTAGCATGGCCAATTCACCCAATCTGCACATCTTTGAACTATGGGAGGAAACTAGAGCACCTGGAGGAAACCCACACAGACATGGGGAGAATGTGCAAACTTCGTACAGACAGTTGCCCGAGGCTGGAATCGAACCTGAGTCCTTAGAGCTGTGAGACAGCAGTTGTAATCACTGAGCCACCATGCCATTGAGAAATACTGTCGATATTTGAGCCAGGTCCCTGTTATAGCAGCAATAGTATACTTCCACATACTTCCATATACTTGCACTGTGTAAAGACGCAGTGACACTGATTTAGACTTAATTATTTTCCCCATAATGCTAATCCTACAAGTTAGTATTCCTTTTTTCCAGTGCTATCCATCTCTCTTAGAATTGTGTATACAATGGTATTCCTCTCTGATATTAGCTCCTAGTTTCCACTCCTCCTTTGATTTAGTTTAAAACCTCCCCAATGGCCCGACTAAAACTCACGGAAAGAAACTCAGTCTCATTCTTTTTCAGAGGCAACCGATCAGGCCTTTCTACATCCCATCTCCCCCAGCACCAGGACCAATGTCCCACAAATCCAAAACTCTCTGTCCCTGTGCCATACGTCCAGCACCTATTCATCTACTTTATCCTGCTGTTCCTTTACTCATTTGTATTTGGAACAGAGACTAATCTGAAGATTACTACATTTTGAGGTCCTCTTTGCTAATTTCCTATCTAGCTCCCCAAATTTTGACTGCAGACCCATAGCCCTTTTGCTGCCTTTGTTGTTTGCATTGATGTGGAGCATGGCACAGAGCAGCCTGACAGCACTCCATAACATTTTTAAATCTTGCATGCCATCTTGGATTCACATCTGCAGTTGCAGGAACTCTTACTTATTCCACTATCGAACTATTCATTGCCTAATGCTCTTTCAGTCTGTCTTATTGCTCTTGGTGCCATGGACATGTTACGCACTGTCATGTTCTGCCTGCCCTAAGCGTTTAGGGGAGGTACAATGGGCAATTGCCTGAATCCCCTCAGTAAGATAGTACTGGGTGGTACTCACTGCAGAAGAGTGTGTGTACACATCAAATACCTCTCGCTTAAAAAACCAGCACAGTTAGCCCAAGTTAGTGTTCTTGAAGTTTTATAACTTCCATGTTTAATGCTGCATCTTTGATACTGCTAATTTGCTTTGTGGATACCAATTTTTAAAACGTATAACCCAACAAAAACATTAAAGCTGATAACTTTCATTTTAGTAATAGCCAAATATGTATTTAAGAGATAACTGAAGTCCACATTTTGAGGCACTTTACTCATTTATTAAGGTCTTTTGTGCATTTCAAATAACTTTCTTTGAATAAGGCTCAATTTCCAGTTTGAATCAAACTCATCTGTGCCCTCTTGTGCTCTGTAATTGACTGTCCCCATTATATGGCTAGTCATTAAATGCTTATTACAATTTACAATGCTATCAGCAACTTATCTATGATTGCTTTCTATTAGCTAACCAGAAGAACCTTTGATTTTACTCATTCGTCTTAATTTTCTAATAATTTTAGTGAGATAGGCGTTTAATGGCAAGTAGGCATCCTTCGCTACTAGTGACATATCGCATCCAGCTCATAATTACCATAACAAAATTGATGCATTAATGTGTAAGTGAAAATTTAATTTACTCAAATATTGTGCATTATAATAAATTTCAAGGCGATAAGCTTTCTAAGATTGTAGGAATTTTTTTTTTGTATTCCAAATGGCTCCTTACTGGGAAAACATTGAGCAATTTATGTTCTACATTAATGCATAATTTAAATAGACTATACCTATGGATTAAATTTTAAACATTAGCTGAGAATTAGTTTGCCAAATCCTATGCGTATATTTTAGCCTCACAGCACACAGTTAAAATATTTGCTACATTCAAATTGTTGCAAGTAGGAGCTTTTTTTGAAGTATTTATTCTGAAAAATAGTCGAATAACTTGTCAAACATTGACTGTAAGAATTAACTGAGCATCTAACTAAAAAAAAACTTCTAAAGCAACCAGAGATATGAGAAAATGCACATTCTGTAAAGTGTTCTGCACTTAGATGTTAATAACTGTTAACAACATGTTGACAAATATGAAATTCTGCAGTGTTGAAAGTTTGCGTGTGTTTGATTTGCTAAAACAATGCTTGTGGCTTTCGAGAATTGGTGAACATAGTTTCCTAAACTATTTAGTGCTGGACTTAATTATTGGTCTTCAGTTTTTAAATAGCAAGAAGAAATCATCATTATCAGATATCACCTTTGGCATAGTTACATTTCTTCAAAGCTTTAGAACTACTGAAATATATACTGAATTAATTCACAGATCTTCCCAAATAATAAACTATTCTTAGGTTTTGATGTAAAACTAGACAATTGAAACTTAGACCATTGTAGATCAAATATGTAAAAATAAAGGTTAGCTCACTTGAATTATTCCTATAATGCAAACACTTGCTAAAGAAATGGCTACACAATTAAAATTCATAATATATGTTTCATATTGATATGTTATTTATTGTGGCTAGTTTGCTTTACACATTCTGATGATAATTTGCATGTTTGAAATATACTGAGCTTTCAGGTATTTTTGGTGCTTACCTATGAAAACCAAAGATAATAACACACTAGCTTAACTTTAATTATTTTATAACATTTCTTCTTCTTACCATGTCTGGCATAACAAATAATTTAATGTGAGTACTCAGTCTGGAGGTGGGCTGGTAAGCCTTCTCATTGACTTGAATCACAATCACTCTACAACCTTAGACCCATGTGGTCTCTTTTCATATGAAAATTTCAATCCAATCTGGTAATATATAAAGGCCACCTCCCATTTATCAGATGCATAATTGAACTCCAATATGGAAAGTAACTTCTGTGCCAAGCAAGTGCCAAATAATGATTATCTCCAGTAAGAAAGAATCTAATCATTGTGCCATCATCATTCAATGGCATTACCATGGCTGAATCTGCAATTATCAACAACTTGGGGACATTGCCATAGACCAGAATCTGAACTGAACCAGCCATACAAGTACTGTGACTAAAGGGCAGGTCAGAGGCTAGGCATCCTGTGGTGAGAAATCCACTTCCTTACTCCCCAAAGCTTGTCCACCATCTACCCCAAGGCACAAATCAAGAGTGTGATGGAATTATCTCTGATTTGCTGGATAAGTGCAGGTTCAATAACACTCAAGTTTGACACCATCCACCACAGCATCTACCACTTTTAGCATTCACTCTACTAGCAATGGTAACTGTGTGCACCATCTAAAAGATCCACAGTAACAACATACCTGGACTCCTTTGACAGCTCCTTCCAAATCCATGATCTCTACTATCCAGAAGGACACAGGCAGCAGGTGCGCAGGGACACCACCAGTTACCCTCCACACACTCACCCTGAATAGGAGCTATTATTTTGTTCCTTCACGATCACTGGATCAAAATCCTGCAAATCTCTTCCCAATGGTGCTGTGGGACATTCCTACAGTACATGTAAAGAAGTTCACTCACCAATGCCTTCTGAGGTGGAATCAGGAACAGCTAATAATCCAGTTCTCAAAACCAGTCATACCATCATCAAAACGTCAACCATTTCTCTCTCCACAGATGCTCCAGACTTGCTGAGTTTTTCCAGTGTTCTCTGTGTTTGTTTCAGACTTCCAGCATCCACACTATTTTGCTTTGATTCAAATAAGTAATAGACACTGATTTAACCAGGTGGTATCCATATCCCATGAAAGGATAAATTTTTAAAAATGGATATTTTGTTTTGGGTTTTGCAAGTGCGACCTCGTTGAATATGGAGTGTACTTTGCTTATTCCAAACAACTATCGGGGTATGTGATTTGATTTGATAAGCTAATTGTTGAGACCTATAGCCTACCTAGCTGTCACTGCAGTGATGCTGAATTTCATATACAATGTGCCTCAACTGTACAGAGTAGAACACTCTTCAGATGGTAGCAGCGTACAGTTACTGATAAATATCACTTCTGTCACATTATGATTAGATACTCTACAGTATGGAAACAGGCCCTTCGGCCCAACAAGTCCACACCGACATTCTGAAGAGCAATCCACCCAGAACCATTCCCCTACCCTATATTTACCCCTGACTAATGTACCTAACACTGCGGGCAATTTAGCATGGCCAATTCACCTGACTTGTACATCTTTGGAAATGTGGGAGGAAACCGGAACATCCAGAGGAAACCCACACAGACACGGGGAAAATGTGCAAAACTCCACACAGACAGTCGCCTGAAGCTGGAATTGAACCTGGGTTCCTCTTGCTGTGGCTAACCACTGAGCCACTGTGCCGCCCACATTTTTTTTAAGTTATGCCTTGCACCATACATAAGACACTACCATGTCTTATTAACCTATAGATTTTCAAAGTATTTCATTTTTTCAGGATAGTTTGAGTTACAGTGGATGCTTTTCAGGTTTGAAAGTGTTGGTCTTTAGCTAATTTATGAATTTGCATGATACACAGAGGAAAAATATTGTAATTCCCCTCCAAACCACTCACCATCTTGACTTGGAAATATGTCACCATTCCTTCACCATTCCTTCACCATTCCATGAAATGTCTATCTACATCTCATGGATTGCAGTGGTTCAAGAAGGCAGATCAATACCACCTACTCAAGGGTAGCTACGACTGGACAATAAATGCTGGCCAGCCAACAATAATTTATTCATGAATGAATAAATAAAAGCTCTGATCAAGGTAGCCAAATTCTACAGGTTAGATTTGATGCATTCTATTTCTATATCAAGCTGACAAGGTGAGCATTTGGCTTTTGCCCTATTTACAACATTGCTGAAAAGGCCAATCTTTTATCATACCGAGCTGAGCAAGTCCTGGTGCATATGTTGACTAGTGAAGGTAGGCTTTCAACAGGCAGTGTTGAAGAAAGAATCAATTGATTTCTCAACAGCACACTGGGGAAAGAGAGCATAATAGACTGCACCATTCCAAATGTGAATTGAAGCATGGGACTGATTGTATTAAGACATATAAGGAAATCCTTACACGTGACTGCAGACTGAAACATTGAGAAGTTATCATCTATGATCAGAAATATGCATGAGTAGTAGAATAGGGTTAATTCCATCAGAAACACATTAATCATGGAAGATAACAAAATTGTTAATGAGCACTAGACCTGGAGGGGAATTCATAACTGCACTATCTAGTTGGGCATGTTTGGTGGTATTAAAACTGAACTCAACTTTGTGAATTGCTAAGTTTAATGTATATAAATTCAGAGAATGGCAGCACATTGAGATTGCCTTGGCCTAGTAAAATGGCATATGTTTTGATGGTTTCCTTTATGCATTCGTACATAAGACAATAATTCCCACTGAGCACAAAGAAAGAAAATGCATTGTTTTCTCCTGTTCTATAAATTGTTGTAATCATTTGAAATTTGCCATGCTTGTGTTGTCCCTGATGTGGACAAGATAAAAAGCTTCACTAAAGGGTCGCTCGTAAATATACAATTCAGAAGAAGAAAGTGCACTGAAAGCGAGCAAAGAGGTGGTGAAAAGGTAATTGCATAATCATTGACTATAGTACATTAAAGAAACTGGAGAAGAAATTAGGGGAAGGAACCTCACTGAAACGAAATGTACGTTAAACTTAGAGCTACTGTTCCTTGGCAACATTGAAATATGAACTAAAGGTCACAAAAAGAGGGAAGCAGAAGTAAAAAACTTCAGGATGCAAATATAAACAGAACATATGGAAAAGATGAGATAAGGAAGTAAAATGTCATGTGTGAAGTTGGAAGATCTGGAAAAGCAGAACAATAACTCATTACTGCATTCTCAAAATCATTTGACTTGAGCAACTTTTGAATTCATGCAGTCACCAATCTAAATAAAACACTCCTTATCTCATTGCCCATCAAATCATTTTAAAGAAGGTAATTGTGAAATGTTAAGTGAGGGCATTGCAAAAGCTTGATGCTTACACCAAGTTAAAACTGCAAAGCCAAACACTATAAGTAATATGAAATAAAAGCAGAGATATCGAAATGGTAAATTAGAAGCTGAAAGAATAAGAGTCAGGTTAACATTTATAATGATGATTTTTATTTATAATGAATACTTCAACAATCAGGTATAACGTTTGCAATATTTCTTGTTTCTGTCTCTGCTGTCTTAACATTTGCAATTTTTAAAAAGTTCTGTTCCAGGAACTTGCCTGTAAGTTCAACCACAGCGGGAATTAAACCTTTAAATTACTGAGGACCAATATGTTCCATTCTTGATGCAACAAGATTGTTTCCTTGTCTGATCACTCTAGTCTGATTGGCCACCTTATCATAAGATATTCCTTCTTCCAAGTTTAATTAATCTGTGTTATAAGATTTTTGCCAATCATGTCAGCCAATAATTTAGGCATTTCCTTTTTTTGAATTAGAAATTAAACATGAGGAATAACTGCAGTGCAAAATTGTAATAACAATAAATTGAGAAGATTGAGCCACAAATGGCTGTAGCTGGACATCTTCTGTTAACCAGACTTACACTTGCATAAAGCAGTTTGTTTGTCAACTTGCATGGCAACTTTGGTAAATGTACTGGGTGATCATGTTGCAGGAAATCTGGAACCTGAGTTGACTAACCAATTGTTTTTAACAATTATGAAATAAACAGTACAAGAATTGAAAAAAGAACAGAAATTAAAATTCAGAGTCAATCTAGATACAGGAAGACAGAACAGATCAGATTAATGGGGAAAGAAAGAAAGAAACAGAAAGTTAATCAGGAAGTGTCAATATGGTTTTGCCACTTGGAATTTGTATTATAGAACAATACAGTGCAGAACAGGCCCTTGGGCCCTTGATGTTGCGCCAATCTGTGAACTAATCTAAGCCCATCACCCTTCACTATCCCATCACCATCCAAATGCTTATCCAAGAACTGTTTAAATGCCCCTAATGTGGCTGAATTAACTACATTGGCAAGCACAGTATTCCACACCCTTATCACTCTCTGAGTAAAGAACCTGCCTCTGACATCTGTCTTAAATCTATTACCCCTCAATTTGCAGCTATGCCCCCTCATAAAAGCAGGTGTCATCATCCTAGGAAAAAGACTGTCACTGTCCACCCTATCTAATCCTCTGACCATCTTGTATGTCTCTATTAATCAATCTATTCAAACCCTATGAGGAAGCAAAATGTTCTGTGGGTAGAGGGAAAGCAGTGGATGTACTGTACTTAGAATTTCAGAAGGCAATCATTTATGAGCCACATCAAAGGTTGCTGTGGAAATGTAACATTCATAGTGTCTGGGGTAGTATGTTGTCATGGGGATAGAATGTTGGCTGGCTACCAGGAAACAGAGAGGAGGAGTAAAAGTGCCTTTTTCACTTTGCAAGATGTAATGAATGATATGCTCAGGGATCAATGCTGGGACATCAACTGTTTAAAATTTACAGAAATAACTTAGGTGAAACATGGCAAAGTATGGTTGCTGAATTTGCTGATGATTCAAAGGTAGTTAGTAAATTGTGAAGAAAACATAAGGAGGCTACAAAAACATAGAGAGAAGTTGTCAGTGAGCAAAAAATCTGGCAAATGAAGTAGAATGTAGGGAACGTAAAATTGTCTTTTTATTAACAATAATAAAAAAGTACCAAATTGCAGAGCTCTGAGATGCAGAGGAATTCCAGTGTTCCAGCGCAAAAAGTTAGTATGTAGGTACAGCAAGAAACAAGGAAAGCTTATAAAATATCTTAACTTATCGATAGGGGAATTGAATATAAAAGTAGGAAGGTTATACTCCACTGTATTGTTACTCATAAGGCAACATCTGGAATAATGTGCATAATATTGATCTCCTTATTTAAGGAATTATGTAAATGTATTGGAAGCAGTTCAAAGAACGTTTACCAAACAAATACCTGGAATGGTCGAGTCATTTCTTGAGGAAATGTTGCCCAAGCTAAGCTCATGTCCATTGGCATTTAGAACAGTAAGAGGTAACTTAATTGAAACATATAAGATTCTGAGGGACCTTGATAGGGTCAATGTCGAGATGATATTGCCTGTTGTGAGATAGTGTAGAATGAGGGGGTCGCTATCTAAAGATAAAGAGTTGCTCATTTAAAATGGAGATGAAACATCTTTCTTTTCATAAAGGGACATGATCTTTTATAATTCGCTTCCTGAAAAGGTAGCAGACGTAGAGTTTAAGAAATATTTTTAAAGCACGGCATGGTGGCTCAGTGGTTAGCACTGCTGCCTCACAGCACCAGGGACCCAGGTTCAATTCCTGCCATGGGCAACTGTCTGTGTGGAGTTTGCACATTCTCCCCATGCCTGCGTCAGTTTCCTCCCACAGTTCAAAGATGTGCAGGTTAGGTGAATTGGCTATACTAAATTGCCCGTAGTACTAGGTGCATTAATCAGGGGTAAAAGTAGGGAAATGGGATTGGGTGGGTTGCTCTGTGGAGGGTCGGTGTGGACATGTTGGGCCAAACTGCCTAGTTCCACACTGTAGGGATTCTAATCAGCAGAGCTGGATTGATTCTCGTTAAGCAAGGAGGTGAAAGGTTATCAGGAATAGGTTTAAATGTGGACTGGAGGTTATAGTCAGATCAGCCATGATTTTATTAAAATACAGACCAGCCTCAAAGGGCCAAATAGTTTACTCCTGCTCCTTGTTCAAATATAAGTGACATCAGGATGTTCACTGATGATTGCACAATGTTCAGCACTATTCAGGATTCCGCAGAAACTGAAACAATCCACGTCCCAAGTAAGGAAGGCCTGGACAATATCCAGGCTTTGGCTGATAAGTGGCAGGTACATTTGTGTCACATAAGTGCCAGACAATAGTCATCTCCAAAAACAGAGAATCTGACCACTCCCCTTGACATTCAATGGCTTTTCTTTTGCTGAATGGCCTTCGATTGCAGCCCCTTGAGGTTAGGATTGACCAGAATCTGATTGGACCAGCCATATAAAGAGATCTCCAGCATCTGCAGACCTCACTTTCTCCCCAGCCATATAAACACCAAGCCTAAAATAGAAGGTCAGATACTAGGGGCTGAATTGATTATTTTAGCTAAGTCCAAACTGTACCAAGTTTTGTGAAGGGTATTTCACCATGGGGCCTAACAAGTTTTCTCACCCGATCTTACTGAACTCACCTCATTAATTAAACAGGAGAAAGTGAGGACTGCAGATGCTGGAGTACCAGAGTTGAAAAATGTGGTGCTGGAAAAACACAGCAGGCCAGGCAGCATCCAAGGAGCAGGAGAATCGACATTTCAAACATAAGCCCTTCTTCAGGAATGGCTTATGCCCGAAATGTCGATTCTTCTGCTCCTCGGATGCTGCCTGGCCTGCTGTGTTTTTCCAGCACCACATTTTTCAACTCATTAATTAAATACCCTACCCCATGGCATCTCTCACATCTGATTTTCTCCCTGTCTTACCACACACCATTCTTGGAACAGCTCACCACTCAGTGAATATCGACAGAAACAATGATAACTCTTGTGGCCACATTATCTTTAAGTGACCATTGTGCACCCATTGGCATTCCGAAGATGCCTGCTCAGTCAAAGATGGCACTTGATCATTTCAAAGAAGGAATGATGGTACTACCTGCAATATTCTGAAAGGAACCTAGGGAGTTCTTGGTGGATAGGATGGTCCAGAGGAGAGGGGCCCTCTTCTGAGAGGATTGGCAGAGGAAGCCGTAATCCCACACCCTAGTAGCCTGGTTTGAGATTGCCACACAGATCAGGTGCCATCTCCACTGTGTAGAGGAATGGCTAGCAATACAGCAAGAAGGTCAATGACTTTCTCCATTCCACAAGAGTCTGCACCCATCTCCTACCTACACACATGCTCCAACACTCTGACGAATATCTGCAATACCTTGCATCACTCACTCCCCCCGCTACCCCCCCCCCCCCCCCCCCACTCCCCCAATCTCACACATCATTAGCCAACATACCCTCTGTGCTGCCACCTCAGTCGTGGAGCTCTGAGGCATTGGCAAGGCTGCTACTTGCACCCACACCAGCCCAGATACAGACTTTGACGGGAATTGCAGGAATAGAGAGCGTGGACACAGCCTGGTGAGCATTTCACTGTGACAGCACCACAGTTGGCTGAGGGAGAAACAGCCCAGGAAGCCGACACTCCAAGGACTGCCAGAAACCAGGCACATACTCCTCCGGAGGCAGAAGACAGGGGTCTTCAGGGGTCTTCTGATTTAATGGTCCACATTGCCCAGAAGCTGCTGCAGTGCAGCAAATCCTGCAACCGGCTTGCTGTCTCCACGATAGGTTGGTGGCTGCCATGGATAGCCAGACCCAGCATCTTCAGTGCATGCTGGAAACCTGCATTGGTCTCTGAAGGCATGGCCACTGAAGAACAGAGAACATTGACACCAGTCCAGATGCTCCGTCCTCACCAGGAGACATCCAACCACAGGTCAAACCATACACAGGCCCTCAGCACTTCCTACTCAAGGCACTGGAGAGGCGGCCAGATTGTCCCTCTCCAATCCTCTGACAGCAACTTCCAAATCCACAACTTCCACCATCTGGAGGAACAAGGTCAGAAGGATGCATGGGAACACCACCACTTGCAAGTTCTCCTCCAAGCTACATACTGTCCTGAATTGGATTTTATTTCCATCCCTTCATTGTCATGGACTTCTATCTTCACAATAGCAGCACTACGCTCTCAATATATTAACATAAGCATGGTCTTCCTTCTTGCAGAGCTACCAAACAATAAGAGAGAGGCAGTGAGGAACAGAGGACAGAAAGCAAGGATTCACAACTTCTCTCCAGTTGAAGAACAAATAATGCAGACCCTGGTAGTCATTACAAATGGCAACATGTAACTGCTTCCAACCACATTTCTAAACCCACGCTGGCAAATTAGCCTAAATTGTATCGGTCACTGTGGTTTGAATTTTTTTAAAACTGTATTGTGATACACAAACCCCTCTGGTCACCAGTTGAGGCTATTCATTTATTTATTTAATCACTGTAATATTAAGAATTTAGTCATTTTGAATATTGTTCAAAATCACAATTAGAGTAGCATGAATAGGGTAGATAGACATGGAACTGAGAACTGTCCCCATTTAGAGAAGACAGTAGGAGGAGTGTTTCTATGTCACCGGGTTTCCACCTCATAACTCTACTAGACACTGAAGATTTACAGCGCAGAATCATTTTGTGGTTAGCAAGCACAGGAGTTGTTTACCACTCTGCATAAAACCTTCCAAGTTGGGTTTAAAAACATTTCCTGTTCTTTATTCAACCTGAGACAACTTATGTGATATGGTGCAGTTGCCTACTGCATGAGGTAATTTTTTTTCCAGATTGGCTCATTGTCAGTGTGCTGTCTATGTGTTGATGTGTGTATTTGAAAGTGTAACACCAGGCAACCAGTTTGTGGTGACTGCATTAAAGTGCAAAAACCTGAGATATCTAGTGACACAGGTAGGAGTGTGCTTTCTGAATTTGTGATTCCCAAAATCTGAAAAGGATGAACGAGGTAGGGGCATTATAGTCACTCAATTGTGAAGTTCCAACAGTCACTTGAAAATACTCCATTAATTTAGTAATCTGACAGACTCAGTATCAACATACGCAATGTAGACATAGGCCAGAAATATTACTTTGCAAGTTCCAAGAAGTGGATTACAGCCTAACCTTTTAATCAGGCATTGCGATCAATGGCATCATCTGCCTCCCTCACATTGCTAGCTGCCTCTGCTTTCATTGGCAAAAGTGGCACAGACCACATAAGGAATTTATGATTTTGTGCTCAACTTTATTTTTCTCAATGGGCAATAAAGAGAACAGCACAGCGTTTGTAACATCACGGATTTTGGCATTCAGAAATTCAAATCTATGAAGTGTTAGAGAACTTGTATTTTCTCTTTCAATTAACTGCAATTTTTATAATTTCAAGAACTTTTCAAATATTTAGCTCATTATAGTAATACTATTTGAATATAATCTGATAAGGACTGACTCACTAATAGAGTCACTTGGATGAGCAGCTAAGAATCTTTAATATGGAGACTGAAAGGGACAAATTTCTTTCAGCGTCATTTGTTTGGCCCGGATTGATGACCCCACCAGTGAAATTCTGTAACAAATAGGAAATGCATGAAGAAAGAAGAAACTTCAAAGAAAAAAACTGCTAGAGAAAACACAGATCTCAGTAAAATCAGGAAAAAATTATTTTCATTATGATCCTTCTTTCCAGCAAAAAAGATAGGGTTGAATCTTACTTTCCTTTAACTCAGAGTGAGTTTTGTCAAGTTTCATGAGGGTTTCTCTCCATGGCAGTAATACATGGAAACACCACTACCCTGCAAGTTCCCCTCCCAACCACTCACCATCCTGACCTGGAAATAGATCACCATTTCTTCAGTGATGATTCAAATTTCCTCCCTAACAGCATTATGGGTCTCCTTGCAGTGGCTCAGGAATCTCACCAATGCATTTGCAACAAAGCACGGGCAATAAATGCTGGCGCAGTCAGCAATGCCTGCAACAGAATAGAAAACAAACAACTTCATGGAGGGCAATTTTGAACAGCTTGCATCGAGAAGACTTGAATTTAGGCTGAATCATTTTGGTACTGACTGAGCTGATGGCTGACAAAGAATGCCAAGGACTTTAAGAGAGGGAAAGTGGTGGTCAGAAAATGGAGGGCTCACCGTGATAAAATACAGTTGGTTTGTGCTCAGTGGAACCACTGCCCACTCACCAGAGTGGACCTAGCTAACCAACTCTGCCAGTGGTGGGGGAAGCTGATGTGCTGTTTTGGGCACTGTAAGTAGCAGACTTGGTAGCATCATTGTCAGCCTGGGCAGCAGCAAAGTAACCTCACTTGAGAGATATCTGAGCTTCCTCTACAGCACCCAGATGTCGGGTGGTTTTAGTTTGTGTTGGAAATGGAAACTGAGACATTGCTCATCAGATACTATCTCTTCTGGGTCAACAAGTATGCAAATAGAACTGGCTGCCACTTCCATATTGAAACAGTTGGGTTTCACACCCTGCATAAAGACTTGTTCCAAGTTTGTGATGAACTCATGCATGCTCCTGGACTTTGCTCACTGCTTTTCTGGCTGATATGTAAGTGCACAGGTTTTTCAATGTGCATAACCATAAGCCTGAGCAAGCCGCCTCACTATCGTGCTCATCTGAGTTCCCTGCAGCAGAGCTCATGGCAACCTCATACTCTTGTGCATTTATATCTATGCAATCCTTGCTCCACTTGAATGGCTTCCTATACCATCCTGGACTAGGTCTGGGTTGGGAGATTCCCTGTGCCACACTAATGATCTGGGACTGGAACATTCAGTATAATTAGGCCAGTCCAATGACAACCCATTTAAGGAGAAGATGGGAAGGGTAGAAAAACCAGATATGACAGCTTGGTGCATCAATCATTCAAAATAAACAAATATAATCCTGCACAGATGAAGTATTACAAATAGGAATATTAGGTAATTTAAAGTAATCTTGAGCCTCTTTAGTAATACTTCTTTTGAAAGAATAACCTTTAGTCATGAATTTAAGTCATAGTTACATAATAAACAGATATTTGGTTCCTTCAATTTTATTTTGAGAGTGCTATTTTATCCTTTACCTGGCCTCTGTGCTGCCTAAACTTTGCTTCATGTATTGTTCCTCCATTTTCATTCCTGTGCACTTAAGGTCACCTGAATCTGAAGCTTTTTAATGTCTTTTGCTGGTAGTGTAGCTAATAGTGTGCTCCTGAAGAATTCTAGCATGATTACACCCAGGAGAATTACCTGTAGCCAAGGGGCAGGTGATTGTGATATCGACATTGGAGATGATTTGTCAAGCAGGTCTAAGCAAACTAATGATCTGAAACAGATTTGATCAATGCCTCAACTTTGGTACTTTAACTCACGTGGTGAGTTTTCTTACTTTCCTGACAACAGATAGATGAAGGCCATGAGCAACATTGAAATACTCGCACATCTCAAACTCTTATTTACTGAAACTGACTTGTGGCCTGTGCCCCTGTGGAAAACCAATGTATATTAGACCATGATGTGGGTCACCGACATGCTGTTGATGTAGCCTCTCTCTCTACTCCTCCACCCTAAACACACACCCCACCTCCTGTACAAAAGGTACAATATTTGCAGATGCTTTCCAATTGAAGCCTAAACCATGCAACTGCTAACTAGAAGTGGGGGCATATTGAGCAACCTCTGCTCCTGTTAATAAGTATTAAAGACAATAGAAAAGTAACATATTCTACAGCTATTGCACTCTCTCCCAAAATAAAGGACAGGCTAACACAAGAGGTTTTTGCTTTCCATTCAGTACAAACTGAAGCAAAATCAAGTCAGGTACAAAATGATAGCTGGACTGATTGATTTTCGATCAGAGGTGTGGATGCTCCCTCCCTGCTCCTAACTGACAATGGATTAGGGAGGTCTTAAAAACTCCCTTCTGGCATCAGATGCTAAGGCCTGGTGTGAAAATAGTTATGAGCTGAAAATGTGTTACTGGAAAAGCGCAGCAGGTCAGGCAGCATCCAGGGAACAGGAGAATCGACGTTTCGGGCATAAGCCCTTCTTCAGGAATGAGGAAAATGTGTCCAGCAGGCTAAGATAAAAGGTAGGGAGGAGGGACTTGGGGGAGGGGCGTCGGAAATGCGATAGGTGGAAAGAGGTCAAGGTGCGGGTGATAGGTCAGACTGGGGTGGGGGCGGAGAGGTCAGGAAGAGGGCTTATGCCCGAAACGTCGATTCTCCTGTTCCCTGGATACTGCCTGACCTGCTGCGCTTTTCCAGCAACACATTTTCAGCTCTGATCTCCAGCATCTGCAGACCTCACTTTCTCCTGTGAAAATAGTTATGGCCATGGAAGGAGCATTCTGTTGGATTATGAATCATTCTACTGTTCTATACTGTCCAGGACCAGAACCAGGGCTGCAGATCCACAGGGACACTATCACTTACAGGTATCCCTTCAAACCACACATCATCCACTCTGGGAATAGCTGTAAACCACTCATACCCTTACATATTGCCTCTGAGTAACCGACTGACTTTATCTGCTCTCTCAGGTTGTTTGCACTTTTTCCATCGTGGTTTGAGCTGTTCTTGAACTTTCAGCACAAAGTCTCCAAATAGCTATGAGAACCTCAAAGTCAGGCATGTACCTGATCCTGAAACCTACTCTCATGAAGGTGAACTTTGTAGATTTATTCAAGATTAGTGTCAGCCAGGATTGTTTCACTTTCCAAACGTAAGTCGCCTGACACTCAGTACAACAAGCAGCTGTGTAAATAGCACTAGTAATAAAAGCCTCGTAACAAACATGCTGGAACCAGGAGGCTGTTTACAAATAGACATTTGGTTGGCAACGTGTGGGTGATCGGTCTATGGTAGCAATTACTGATGATAAAAGACTCCTGCCTGCCAACAACTGTGATTGGCTTCCAGGTAGCTGAGCAGCTTGAGGATGTGAATTTTTTTGAAAGAAGCCATCAGATCTCCTTGAGGTCAGGAGCTGTTCCTTTTCTCTGCAGTTAAAACCTTTCAAAAATGTTCTCTTACCTATGCCTTCTATTATTAAGATAGTGGCGTGGTATGGTGATTAAAAGATTTTTCACTGTATTTTTTTGTAAAAAACAAAGGTGACAATAAATGACTATTTTAAACTATTCTATTCTATCCAATACCTCACCTTATGTAGGTGCCACCTCTACGTTATCCTCAAAGTGATGTGCAGTATCAATATCTGATATCAATGCTATTTGGTGGCTGTAAGTGTGAAATTCAGTGATGGTCTTTGTTCATCCTCAGTGTCTTGTTACTATCCCACAGAACTAGTTCCTGAGTGCTGAAGAAGACTCAAAACATTAACTCTGATTCTCTCTCCACAGGTACTGACAGACCTGTTGAGTTTCTCCAGCAATTCCTATGTTTGTTTCAGATTTCCAGCATCTGCCTTATTTTGTTTTTGTTGTTTATATGCTGAATTGGACATTGTCTGAGGCTAGTAGTGCATGCAGTGGAATATGATATTTGAGCATGACTTCACTGACTTAATCTACTTGCATGAGGTACTTTCACTTTTTTACAGTAGCGTGCCCAGGTATCCACATTGACTGCCATGGCTAACTGCTTCCACAGCCTAGTGAACAATTGTCTGGAAGGCCTCCTGGTCCTTTGTAGATACAGAATTTCTTGCCACTCCTCCACCAGAGCCATTGATGCTGTGGCAAACAACCTTTGAGCATGCTCTCTCCCTTGTCATTGCTGTCTTTTTCCATGTCAGAAGTTTTGCACAAGAATTTCTATCACTCGTGCACAGCCAATATGCATCACCTCTTTAAGAGGGAAAGGTTGGTTTTAAGAAGTGCTGGTTAATTTATAACAGGTAAAAGTCTCTCATGATTTTGGGCCCCCTACTGAGGTGTGCAGCCACTCCACAGTGTGCCTAGTGCAGGCTGCACACTAGGCTCATGGTAATGAGCAAGTATTACAAGTTGGTGTGCTGCCTGCACCGTTCTGAGAGTGTGCCAAGTTATCGTGCATCACAAACCCTGCATCACCTTCAATGTTAGCAAATTTAACTCTGACATTTTATTGAACATCTCTACATTTTGACAAAAGGATTAACCAGAGGAAAATTTCTTGAATGTATTTATCATTCAGGAAAGTTCACCAGAGCGATATAACACTTAAATGAGATATAAAAAAAAGAGGTGAAAAGAGACAAGTGAAAAATATCATGCAGGTACAGCATGGAGGATGGAGTAGTGCTTCAGCAAGACACACAGGAAGCAATGTTTTCACTGCCGGCATCATTGTGAAATTGGTGAAGGCAGAGTTTGCTTCCATGTCTCTTCAAACATGTATGATGGGGCTCAAACAGCCACTGTGAATGTTAATAACCAGAAGAAATTGAGGAAATAGTTTGAAATGAAAATATCTTGGACCTATCCAGTTATTGATAGTCAGGGATACACCAGCACCCCCACCTCCCGGCCCCCTCCACCCACAACCCATGTCTCAGACTTCACAAATGTGGGTGGTTTGTACATTTCACATTTTTCTTCAGAACACATTCCCTTCAGATTTGGAAGAATGGTAAATTTTCTGCTTTATGAATAATGATCTTGGTTCTGATCCATGGATCTTTTCTCTGTTGCTGTGTCTTTGATCTGTTGGATAACCTTTGAGGACATTGGTACTTGTCCTTTACAGTGGTTAACCAAACCACTCAGCTCAAGGGCAATTAGGGACAAGCAGCAGATGCCGCCTTGCAAGGAATGTCAGCGTCTCATGAAAGTGTGTATAATTATAGATTTCATCATGAGATATGAGATCTTCAATCTCTTTTGAGATCTCTATCACACTGCTGAGTGAACCCTGGCTTGATTTTTTTGGTTTTGATTTGCTTTGATTTGATTTATTATTGTCACATGTACTAGGTACAGTGAACAGTTATGTTTTGCATGCAGTGCTGGCAGATCATATCATACAAAGAGCATTAGGGTAATAGAACAGAGCAAAGAATACAATCTTACTGCTGTAGAGAAGGTGCACAAAAAGCGAGATCAACATTAATTTAAAATTCGAGAGGTCCATTCACAAGTCTAATAACAGCTAGGAAGAAGCTGTACTTAAATTTATTGGTATGTGCGTTTAAGCTTTTGTATCTTCTGCCCAACAGAAGAGATTGGAAAAGGTTATAACCAGGGTGGGAGGGGTATTTGATTATGTTGACTGCCTTCCAAAGGCATTGAGAAGTATAGATGGAATTAAGGAATGGAAGGTTGGCTTGCTTGATGGACTGGGCAGTGTTCACAATTCTTTGTAGTTTCTTATGGTCATGGACAGAGCAGTTACCAGTCCCAGCTCTGTTGCATTGGGTGTATTATAAAGTATGTACTCACAGACCATTGGAAAATATATAACATGATTAAACAAACTCAGCATAGCTTCATGAATAGGAAATCATGTCTGACAAATTTATGATAATTCTTCAAGGAGGATAGATAAAGGGAAGAAGAGGTTGTAATATATTTGGATGATGTTGCTGGTAGTCTATTAGCATGGATAGAGGATTGGCTAACTAATAGAAGACAGAGAGTTGGGATAAAGTGGGCACTTTCAGTTTGCGATCTGTAACTAGTGGAATGCCACAGGGATCAGTGCTGGGGCCACGAGGCTGTAATTGTTTAGATGTATATTAATGACTTAAATGAGGAAAGTGAATGCACTATCACCAAGTTTGTGGATGATACAAAAATAACTGGAAAGACAATTGGTGAGACTGACATAGAGTCTGCAGAATGCCTAGGAGAGTTAGTTGAGTGGACAAAGATTTGGCAAATGTAATGTAGGAAAATGTGAGTTTATGTATTTTTGCAGGAAGAATAGAACAACTGACTATTATTTAAATGGAGAAAGACTGTAGAAAGCTACAGAATAGAGGGATTTGGCAGTCCTCATGCATGAATCAGAAAAACGTTCAGCAAGTAATAGGGAAAGCAAATGGAACGTTAGCCTTTATTTGAAAGGAAATGGAGTATAAAGGTAGAGAAGGTTTGTTAAAACTATGCAAGGCACTAGTCAGTCCATAGTTTTGATCCTCTTATCTAAGGAAAGACAGACTGGCTTTGGATTCAATCCAGAGAAAGTTCATGAGATGGACACTGGATATGGAGGGACTGTCTTATAAAGAGAAGTGAGTAGGTTAAGCCTGTACTCATTAGACTTGAGAAGAATATGTGGCAAGCTTATTAAGACATACAAGATTCTCAGGAGTCTGAATGGGGTAGATTTCAAGAGGTTGTTTCTCCTTGGTAGGAAAGTTTAGGACCTGATGATATAATCTCAAAATAAAGTGTTGCATATTTAAGACAGACAATGAGGAAGAATTTCCTCTCTCAGAGGGTTTGCACCTGTAGAATTCTTTACAGCAGAATTCTGCAGAGGATGGATTGTTAAGTATATTCAAAACTGAGTTAGACATATTTTTAATCGGTAAGGGGATCAGGGGTTAAAGGGAAAAGGCAGGAAGGTGAAGCTGAGGGTGATCAGATCAGCCATGATCTCATTGAATAATGGAGCAGGCTCCAGGGCTGAATGGGGAGAAAGTAATCTCTGCTCCTTGGATGCTGTATGATTGGCTCTGCTTTTCCAGAACCAGACTCTTCGCCTCTGTGGCTGAATGGCCTAATTCTACTCTTACATCTTACGGTCTCATGACTAGACAGCTGGTAGTGCACATGTTTCTCTGGTGTTTCCTTTCCAATACATTTGCCTAAAGGGAAGATGGGATAATTGGTTTTCTGTCATATATTAGTAAGTCACTCCTGATTATGAAATGATGTTGTGCTCAATGTATGTGTTCTTAGAAATTTCACTGATTTTTTTTTAATCTGGCCATCCTTTAACACAATACTGGCAAATGGTAGCACAGTGTTGATGTTTTTTGTTCTTGTGTTTGAGCTCCTTCTGGCTTGTTGGCCACTGTTTCTGCTTAAGTATGAGAACCATTTACTTCAGTTGTCAGAAGTAATCTCAACAGATTCAATTTTTCTGGTTCTTGCCATGTGACTAGGAACCCAGTTAAATCTTCAACTGATTGCCTTTTGACAACAATTTGATTCTGAATCAGTTTTTTTCTCCAGGAGATACTTGAACTTGAAGTGGTAGATGGCATGAGGCAGGGTGACACTAGGCAATGGGACACACAAGATGGCCACTGAGCCATAAGTTGGGCACTTTACACACAAGATGGCCGCCAGACCACAATATGGATAGAGACAACAAAGCAAACACAGATACTGCTTGGGGTCACCAGAATGCCAGCACAGTGCACTCACAACCTGGTTGATTAGTTTAAGTCATATGGGGGAGAAAATGCACATGCGTAGTGTATACTGCCTGCCGAAGTGTCTGGGTCCAGCCAGCACCTTTGATAGAAATGCTAACATCTTGATACAGACTCAATACAAACTGCTTATAGCCACAGATGCAGTAATCGTTCTACACAGGAAGAGTGATTCGAACTCATTACTGCAGTAATGGACTTCTGCGTAGACATTGGAACTGACAATGTCTGCGTTGAAACTGACAACAACTGCACTGAAATTAACAAAGGCTGCGCTGGAACTGACAATGACTGCGTCAAATCTATCAACTATTCTGCAATGTTTACAACAAACGAACCATGTTACAGAGCCAATAACCTTATCACTGACTTATTATATCTCAAAATGTATAAAAGTATCTTGACATGTGCTCCGGGTTGAGAGAAGACTCGCAGCTGACCCATTGTGCTGTTGGTGTTTTTCTCTCCCCGGAGCTCTGGTATTTCCTTGTATAATAAACTCTGTCGTTGAACCCCGACTGACTCCAAGGCCGGTGATTTTCCCCACAACAAACTCTTGATACACTCCTTAGGAAGTTGAAGTTTACACATGGGTACAGGTTTAAAAGTGAAGTTGGTTGATTGCAAGCTACATGTAGATTTTCAACTTTCTTATGTGCATTTCTTTATAACATACCTTGAAGTATTACCATACCTCTGACTGTTATTCTAACTACACAACATAGTCTCATCTCTTTAGACTGTAGCTTTTGCTTCTTATACCATCGATAAGTTAAGGCCTCAGAACCCATGGTTAAGTTCAATAGGATGGCCATGAAAACAAAAGAAAATCACGCCAAACTCATCGGGATCACCAGTTTTCTCTATTAATGCCCGTCAGTTATGTTTTCTAAATGAGATTGTCCTACCATATTAAGGCCTTTGCATAAATAACTTCCTTCTATTCTGCAACTCTCTAACTGTGTGCCACTTAGTACTTGATACATACTATAGGAGTAATGCTGTATCACCTCCATGAGATTCAGTCGTGTATTCTGTGTGGTTTACCTCTGACTGTGAATCTGCTGGGACAAATTATGTCTTTTGTTTTCCTTCCTCTTCAATATGCTGATTAATCCTATTACTGTAAAGCTGTTTTAATTTGCAATAGTGCTTGTAATCTATTGCTTCTTAAGCTTGAGTTCTTGTATTCATGAATGGTGCTTTGAAGTTTGTTAGACTCTTTACAACATTCCTTTTAGTTGTATGCTTTTTTTAAACTTCATATCACTGCACGATTGTATTAAATTCTTGATGAAAGTTTTAAGTTACACTACTGAATAGTGATCTACTGCTTTCAAACTTTTATGGGTATATTTCTTTGTAATACCATATTTCTGTACTGTTTACTAATTAAGACACAGGGTCTGACTACAATGTTGTCCCATGAGCCTCTTGGTTTGGTCATCTGGATATAGGAGAAAGTGAGGACTGCAGATGCTGGAGAACTAAATTGAAAAGTGTGGTGCTGGAAACGCACAACAGGTCAGGCAGCTTCCGAGGAGCAGGAGAGTCGACATTTTGGGCATTCCTGATGAAGGGCTTATGCCCAAAATGTTGACTCTCCCGTTCCTGGGATGCTGCCTGACCTGCTGTGTTTTTCCAGTGTCACATTAAGGATGATCAGCCATGATCATATTGAATGGTGGTGCAGGCTCGAAGGGCAGAATGGCCTACTCCTGCACCTATTGTCTATTGTCTATTTTTCGACTCATCTGGATATATGCAGATAAGCACCATGAATGCAACCATACAGGATTAAAGATACTCCGACTTGACAGACTGTCACGATGTGCCATTTACTGGGATGATTGGAAATAGGACCTAAGCCCTATCAAGGATTTAGTTCTGGTAAAAGTGAGTTTGGAAGGGGAAAGATTGAAAGAGTAATATAATGCCTTTAGAAAGGTACTAAAATAACGTCTAGGTACGAATTTGAGAAGGGTACTTAGAGGTACGTTATGATCATATGAGTTTTGTTGAAATTTCCCCAAACGACGTTCGAAATCCATATTTAAGATTATAATTGAATACTTTAAATAGACTTAAAATCGTACAAAAGTATTGGATAATGGAATAGAGGAAAACGAGAATGCTATGAACAGCAAGGGGAGAACAGAACTTGATGTTATTTCAACAGGATACTATCCAAAGCTAGACAATTGGACACAAAATGGATTAGTAATTAACCAAACACACTAACATTTAAGCAGTAATGTGAGACATGAAGTAGAATCAGTTACATTAACATAAGTGTTACATTGTGGAGATGTTCCTCTACTTTCAGTGTTATGCCAACCAGAAAACAGATCATATTATAACCAACAGCTTAATTGCTTTTAAACCTAGGAAATGCGGCCAAGGAAAGAAATATTGTGTGAGATGTCAAATACACAAACATTTTCAGCATCAACATTTTAACAGATCAGTTTAGTTACAACACAAAAACAACATATCTAAATATACTTTGTATTAGATTTAGTAGGTGATTAATTTTGAAACTGTACAATCCCTCTTGACTTTTATCATTTCAGTACTAACTGTATAAAATTATTTTACCATCCCATATTATAAATACTATAGATTGCTCTCCACTTATGTTACAAGCACTTTACTTTGTAAGTTTTACCCATTGTGCATTCCTCTGTATTGGTTTGTTTTAAATCATAAATAAATTCATAATCTGTTTTTAAGAATAAAATATCCCTTCAGAACAGAACAGCCACAGTAAAACATTTTATCCTGGAGGAGACCGCCAAAAAAAGTCATTTAAAACTGATTTAATCAACAACACCCAGCCACAGAAAGGTATGTGACTGATTTCAATAGGAATTCACATGAAATAAGCAAAATTTGATACAATGTGATAATTATGTTTCCCATCAACGAAGAATGAATTTCAGGAGGTGACCATGTATGTGCTTACACTAGCCAATTTAAGTCTGACCATGTGTGCCTGGACCAGTCAGGGTTTAGGAATACCATTGGTCAGACTGTGGTAGTGATTTATATAGAGTTAATAAGGATCGATTTTCAATTGTACAATGGACAGAAAACAGGAGACATCAGATGAAGAGTTATGGAAGAGACAGCACAATCGAGGACTAGCATTCCATTGTGAATCAGCTTACCCTTTGCTTTGTCAAGTGACATTTCTATTATACTTGTTCTGATTACTCAATAAATTTGTGAACCTTGTCAAAACACACGTCTACTCATTTGTCAGATCCTGAGTTTTATCATCAATGTTAAATTGTATTACAGAATGTTATAACTGCGTTTTCCCTGTTACTAATGATCAAAATACCTGCTTCTCTGTTGTCTCTACCCATAGACCATATGTAACATCAGCAGAATTGACAGAGCTATCATAATATAAGCATGAGCTCCTTCAGAACTATTATCTTATATAACACTCATCATTGGTTATATGGGTGCAGTAAAATAATTCTAGTGTTGACCTGAGGTTTGACAATATCATAAATACAATGATTTGATTTTATTGAACCCTACCCCAGTGCCATTGACATTTATTAAATCTGCAGAGCATTCATGATTACCAAGTACAGATATGTACAAGTAATTCAGGATAAATGTTGCACCTACAACCACCAAGACTCTGGCATCAAATGGGACTGTTAAGCTCGAGACATGCATGATTTTCGGTAAAAGGGAAAGCTCACTCTGACTTTTCAATTTAACTCAAATGTATTAGGCTGGTAGTAATCAAACCATTGCCTATTAACACATGGTAATTACACTTTTCAAAACCAACTTAAAGCTCACCTC